>NW_024580670.1:7507921-7785447 GCF_017639235.1 Corvus kubaryi
AGATCCACCCACAGCCCATGGGGATCCACGGGGGATGCAGAGATCCATCCACAGCCCATGGGGGAGGTGCCTGTGCCAGAGCAGGTGGATGCCTGGAGCAGGCTGTGATCCAGTGGGAGACCCGGTGGAGAGAGGGAACCCCTGCTTCCAGGCTGGAGCAGCCTGGCCTTGGAGGACTGCACCCCGTGAAGAGTGACCCACACCGCAGCAGTTCTGGGAGGACTGTTTGCCCGTGGGAGGGACTCACGTTTCAGCAGTTTGGGGAGGACTGCTGCTCGTGGGATTTGGAACCATGTTGGAGAAGTTCACAGGGAACTGTCTCCTGTGGGAGGGACCCCACAGTCTCACAGGGGAAGGACTCCCCTCCCTGAGCAGTGGAAGAAAACCTTGGGTGATGAACTGACCAAACCCCCATGCCCTGTCTCCCTGCACTGTCGGTGGGAAGGAGGGAGGGGCTGGGGGAAGAAAAGGTGTTTTAAGGGCTTATGTTACTTCTCATTATCCTCCTCTCTGTTAGTAATAAATTCACTTTGTACCTTTAAGTTGAGCCTGTTTTGCCCTTGGAGTGTTTTCTCCCAGTCCTTAACTCATGAATGCTTCGTTAATTTTTTTCTCTCTGCCCAGCTGTGGCAGGGGAGGGTGAGCGAGCGGTTTTTGTGGTTGCCTGGGATTTGGCCAGCATCTAACCACGACAGCTACTGAGGATGGTCAGTGGGTTTGTCCAGGGGAAACCTGGATGCCAACAGACAGGGTGCCAAGCGTACCAGCTGCAGGACTGCCAAGGGCTCCAGAGCCAGTGGGAATGAAGTGTGGGTGCACCAAGAGCCAGTCACAGGGCTGTCACTGGGCAGTCATAGCAGCAGAACTCCAAGAAGCAGGTGAGAGAAATGACACAGTCCATCTCAGTCTTCTTCAAGCCACTGAATTAAGAGTGGCAGGATCTGGCCTGCATTTTTTTTTCTCAACTGCTTCTAAAGTGCTCAAGTTTCTGCAGCAACAGAAGAACAGCTCAACCCCTCTGTTTCACCTGGTGTAACACTAGACAAAACCAGTGAGGATCATATGTCAAGATGTTTACTTTTCACTTGGTTAGCATGACCCAACAACTCACTCAGTTCCTTAAAAAAAACATTTCAACAAGTATCATGGCTCACGTTTAGAAGAAATGGGGAAATTTTGTGCAGACAAACAGCACTTAGAACACAAGTGCATTAAAAGCCTGGCAAATGTTCAGTTTGTGGCAGCAGTTTCTTCCTCTTGAAATACAAAGAAATACAAAAACTAACATGACGTGTGCTTGTTTCAAGATGTTCTACATTTCAGCAGTGGCAAAGTGAATGCTATTCAATCACTGTGATAGTCTTAAAGCCACAGAACTCCTCAGGATGCTCTAGCCTTCATGCCTCTGCTCCACAGGCTTCTTACGGCTTTCCTGTGCTCCTGTGGCGCATGACCCATCTGTGGAGGGCATTTTCAAGCTCTGTCTCTGGTCAGGAAGCCCTCCTCCTACACTGGGTATAACTTCAAAATTGCCAAAATCTAAAAATCTCAGGGAAAGTTATGAGAAAAGAAATAAAATACAACTGAACAAGATTTAAAACAAAACTTAAATCAGGGTTAGAACAAAAGGTGCTCTTTGAACAAGTCTAGCCTGACACAGAAGGGTGAAGATTTTTCCTGCAGGTGAATGTACACAGGAATGCTCTCAGGAAGATTCTTCCATCTCCTCTCCTCCTCTCTGAATCTGCTTGCCAGAAAATCTGGCTGTTAATTTGAGGTGTTCCCTTATGTTTCCTTATTCCTTTTTCTTTCTTCTCGCACCCAGCACTGTAACTCCTGGCTGTCCACAGCTCATGAACACTGCTTATGATCTGATCACCAGTGCTGTGGTAGGTCAGCTGGACCATCCAGGCTCCTGGCACTTGCTTTGCCACAGCCCCAGTTTTGGTGTCGACCTCTAGAAAAGTCTCTTATCTCTCTTCTTAAAACCTGTCAGGCTGCATGGTCTCTTGATGTCACCACCCTCATACAACCACCTGCAACTGACACCCCAACCTGCATTAGGTTTTTCCCTGCCAAAAGCCTGATTGGTATGGAGGGAGCTAAAGAGCCAACACTCTGTGAAGGCAATCCACAGAGGACTGGCACTGAGGGAGATCTTCACTGCCACCAGGCTGCACAGCCAATCCTATCCAAAATGCCTGAGACCCAACACAGTCAGAATTCCAGCCCAGCTGTAACAAGCACACAAGGAGCATGGCACTGCTGGCTGCTGTGAGGATGAGAGGCTTTCCAGAGAAACACCACTACCCAGAAGCTTCATTCTGGAGCATCCCATGTTCCCTGGAGTCTGATCAGTACCCCCAGCACACTAGTAGGATGCACCTGCACTTGCAGCTCTCTTTACACTCAGATTTTAAGGGGGACAGCAAATATTTTAATATTTGGCATGATAACGAAGGTATAAAAAATCTCCTATTTTTAGGGGCAAGACACTATATGTCTCAGTTATATATCTCAGATACAATGCAAGCATTAATGAAGGAAGGAAGGAAGGAAGAGGGCACTTTCTAAAAGGCAGACATAGGCTGGGCACTTAGGGCACAAATGCATTTAAAAAAAATGCTTCTGATACAAGAACATCTGAGAGAGATAATCTCCACAGCTCAGCATGAATTTATACAGTCTTTCAACAAGTCCATTAGACAGGTGTGGTAGCAGCCAGCTGTACAGCATCCACAGACCAAGTTTCTCTAAAACCTGAGTGCCCATATGGCCCTGCAGCATACTGAGGTGGTGCCACCTACCCAGGATCACCCTCCTCTCCCACCACGATCTGTCCATAGAGAGGGATCGCAATCAGCCTGAGGGGTAGTGCAAAGCTGGTCTGGATAGTAAGTGAGTTCAGACTTCAAAATGATGGATGTTCCCATCCACAACACACGGACACCCAAACAGCTCTACCCAGACAGGTTGAAAAGCCAGCTTTACTTCTGGCCTTTGATGAAGTTATGAGCAGAGACAAGTCAAGCCACAAGGCGGGGTGGGGGCTGCATGCTATTAGGAAGGTAAGCTTATTAGCTGATATGTAATAAATCTCTGTAGATATCTGGAATAGCAGAAGGCAACAGTTTGCTTCGGTGTATCACCAGTAATGAGCTGGAAAGAGGAGAGCATTCCAAAATGTTAACCTAAAGCTTCACTTGACTGGTATGCACTTTGGGAGAGTACTTAATAAGACTGGTTCACCCAAGATGGGGAACTATCTGTTTGTTCATGTCTCCCTTACTTCTTACACAGGCATATGGATAATGCCATACAAACCACAGATAAAATGCACCAAAAAATTTGCTAGCTTAGCTGTTAAGGTTATGGACCTTTGCTTTCTAATCAACACTTACCCATATAGCTGTTTCTAAATATTGATCTGATAGCATGATCCCAAGGGAAAATAAATATCAAAGGGGTGATTTAATTCAATCTTCCTGGTTCCTGCATAACCATGATCCTATTTCTTCAAAAACCCAGAAAGCAGTAACTTAAGTGAAACTTACAGATCAGATAATATATTTACAGCCTTAAAATAACATGAGACACGCTATAAAATACATAGATCCAAAGTTAATCTCTTTTAGCAATATTCTTGCAGCAAGTGAAGATGAATTTTATGGTGAAAAAAATCCATTTTATCAGGAGCAAGACTGAGCTTTCTCATAACCAAGCTCCTTTCTAATGTGGTACATAATTTTACTTTACTCATAAAGAACACTTTGCCAAATCTCCAGTTAGGCTTCATTTGATACAGCAGAGATGTTGCAAAACCAATACACTCTTTCAGAAAGTCTCTTTAGACTTGATAATGACCACGTTTCAATGCATTTTTGATGCACAGAAATAGTACAGTTACAATCAGCAGCTAAATACTGTTCTGATGGTGTCAGTCAGGAAGCTTTTCCTTGGCTCCTCAGAGCTGTGAAGCAGTTGCAAACACCATAAGCTCATAGGAAAAATCCTGCCCCATCAGAACTCACTATTCAGAGGCGCTGAACAGATTTAAGCAATCTTTACTTAACACGTTTCACTTTTGTGCATAGAAGATGGTGAACAGCATTCTTGACTCTCACCTATCTCCGGCAGAGCGTAAGAGCACATCCCAGCTTGTGTGCTGGTTTTGTTCTGGAAACTCTGATACCAGCACACCTGAACTTTAAACAAAGGGAGGTTTAAATTACTCAAACCAGGACCACTGAGCTAATTTGGAACTCATCACCTTAGTCAAATTAGTATGCTTTTCAGTGAATCCCAGATGTAGAAGATACGTCTGAAAGCTACTATAAAGTTATGCTGTAAACAGGTTCCTGGGTTTACACATCCTCAACTCCACCCCATAAACCTGAAGATTTCTGATTTAGATTCACAAGAAGTAAAACAGCAGGTACAAGGATTGCTCTGGACAAGCCACCGTCTCAGCTGCAGAATTATTTTGGGGGGGCGGTTTGCCATCAGCATTATCAGCTAAACCATCAGTTATACATACAAATGTCTACATCTGTACAAAGACATCAAGAAGGGACCAGACTAGACTGTGATTTACTTTCAATGCCTTTTTTTGACCTCTGGGAAGAAAACCATGGGCTCAGAACACCCTCAGTAATCATCTCTCCCACAGCAGTCCTGCAGCACAGAAACTACAGACAACAAAACCCAGCAACAACTTATCCCTCTGGCAGTAACCTGTAACACTGGATTTACAGTAATTTAGGACAGATGACAAATTACTGAGGGTTATTTTCCTGCATGCTTGCTCTGCATCATGTGTAATGTTTGGAATTATACAAGAAACCACACATATCATTGGTAGTAACTGGGGTGGTGCTTACATGGACACGCCAACCTGACACCGATTCATGTGACCCTGAAAGGAATGGGCAGCACCCTCTGCTCCCAACCACCCTCTTCCCTCCCTTGCATGCTTTCCTGCTTTCCCCATCACTTCTGATCTCGAAAAATACTGACATTTCAGCCAAATCTGCTCTGTGACTTGACTGAGGCTAAATGGTGTGAGCAGCACAAAGACACAGTCAGGATGACTGTGTAACCACCTCACTGACTGTACAAAAATGACACTTTCCATTTATTTGTACAAAGAGAGTCCTAAGTGATTCTTACATCTCATGGCAACCTATTAACAAAAAGAGACTGTGAATGGAGTATCCGGGTAAACACTTCAAACAAATACATCAATTATGCATAGTCCGTATACTTTTTCCACCTTAGGGATCAAACTGAAACAAGACTAAAGAATTATGTTTTATTTGTATTAAAAATGTATCAGCTCCTGTCCAAGAAGGTTTTCCAGAACATTTGGTATGCTACCCAGGAAATTCTGTCTGAAGCTTGTATTGTCTATTCTTGCCAATACAAGGAGAAACGTGGCATGGTTATAGCTGAGAATTACAGTAATAACTCTTCAGGCAGAACAGCTTATATTTAATATGAATAACTTTTTCATCTGAACTGGAAGATCTAAAGGGAAAGGAAGCCCCAGTTTTACCCACCTATTTCATATATTCAGACTTTACTACCAGTCTCTCTTTTATAGCACAAAGTGAAATCAGACAATCATTTATGAATAGATCCTGTTTTAACGAAGTCAGCTACCAGCTCAGATACAAATTAGAGCTGACCAACTGTTTGTGCGCGAACCATGGATCTCAGCAAGTTACATGGCCAAACATGCCACACACAAGCCAGCTATCCACTAGATTAATTTCTAGGATAACATCAAGCTCTCATTTTTCCTTTTCCCTCCAAGCATTCCGTGGAAAAGGCTGCTTCTCTTCATGAGAACACTACTTTACCACTCTGCACTTCTATAAATAATTACATGAACATGATTAGATAAGTCCCCCTCTTCCTGGATGATCCTCCTGCACAGTTCATTTTGAGTAAGTTTTAAAGAACGACACACGTGTGCTCACCTTTGCTAAAATGTGCCATAACACTAACTGGTAACCAGAGACATACGAAGACACTGCAGTTTCATGGAAGATACAGAGGGCAAAAACAGGTGTCATTTTTCTAAGGGTTACATAAATCTTGTTCAAAATCCTGCAGAACTGAACTGGGCAACATGTGGACTGAAGAACTAGAGTTTCCTGGCTGAGTGTTAGATTTCTCCATCTACATCCCATGGATGTAAACCGCATGTAATATATTTGATTAATCCTCTGAGAGACAAATGGGTAGGAGAGCTGGATAAATACAGAGCCTGTTTGGGAAAAAAAAAAAAATCAGATCAAATTAAACTTTAAAATGAGGTGGGAAGACAGGCATAAGAAACTATCTTCCTGGAATCCAGGCTGGATGTCTAAAAACTGGGAGAAAACAGGGACTTCCCAGAGGCAGCTGTTGTGTCTAGGAGAGAGCAGAGGAAAGGAGATGAATGTATAGCTTTACATCTCCTGTGATTCTGTAACTAAGATTAATTTTAGCAAAACTCTCTGAAAACTTAGCAAAAAATAGATTCTTCATTTACAGCCTCTCTCTCTCTTTCTTAAAGAAAAGGTCAAGTCAAAATGCACCAGATTTGGAACATGTAAGAAGGACAGAGAGGAAACAATCATTGCTATCACAAAGTTACAAACAAGCCACATTTGATGGTTTCTCAATGCCCAGAGATACAAAGAGGGGCTGTTGTCCCTGCCCTAAAGCAATGATGAAGCCTGCAGGAAGGCTGGGGGTCCCTCCACTTTGTCCTAGATCTAGGTTTGCTTTGTGATGTTTGACAAAGTGACCAAGTGATGCACCAACAATGCACAACAGAGACCGAAATGCAAAAATTCCTACTGTAGTTAGGGAACTAATTTGTTTTTTAGTCTAATGGTTATAATCAGTAGATTTCCTGAGTCTCAATCCTCCTGAACCACAGAAGGGGTGAGATTATAGACTGACAACTATAATTTTTACATATTACACGTGTCATTTTCAGGAGACTGGTAATGAAAACTCAACAAGACATTTTCTATAAATTTAAAATTTTTTATGGCATGGCTAGAAAATGGTTTTGTTTTGTTTTAAACAGGATATTTTTAAATCACAGAGAAGTAAATTACTGTCTTTGAGAAGCTGACATTAGACACTATAGATATTCCTATACTGATTCCACTTCTGAACATCAAGGGTGATAGAAAGGAAAGGGAAGCAAAAGAATACACAAATACATGCTAATCAAGTTCTTGAGGCAAGTAATTCAAATAAAAACACTAAAATGTAAGGGGACAATTACGAGAATTAACGCTAACAGGTTGGTATGTAATTTAATGAAGCAAGTTAATAATGGCATCCCACTTGGGATTAATTCAATACATTAATCAATCAAGAATCATTGACAAAGCAAAAAACCTGCAGGTCGGAAACATTTATAACGCTGTAAACTGAAAGACAGTGATCCTAACATTCAAATGAACCTTGAACCAGAAGAGCACAGAGATCTTTTCCCCATGCAATGTATACAACCAGCTCTCTATTAATTGTTATGACTGATAGCTCAAAACATTGAGGACAGACTCCATAAAATATGCAGAGCGTTTTTCATATTTGCAGCATTGCAGAACTTTGGAGTCCAAGTCCTCTCAACAGCAAGAAAGTTTGCAGTTTCTTCCTAACATCAATAGTTGTGATTTTTCCATTAAATACATCGGAGCAAAGGACTGTGATCACAAAAAGCAGAAGTCACTTGGTAACCCATCCCCACTGCTATCCATCCTCTTTGCTGCTGCATTTAAACCTGAGACAGCACAAGTGTGAGTCATGGTCTCAGACTTCACAGTTAAGAAAGCATTGACAGTGCATTTGGGGTTGGGGCAGGGGGAGGTTCAAATTCTAATTTTTGCCTTCGATTAGTTTTTTTAGATGCTTTGGAAGTTCATTTCACTAGATATATCTGAGATGAAAAACAAAATAAAAGCCAAAGACTCTCAGTGGATTCTGGTATTTTGCTCTGCACTATAAAAAGAACTGCATGGCACTGCTTTCAGTACAGCCCATATCCTTTAAAACTCAATCTAACAAAAATGCTTTAATTGAAAGTATTGCATTTTGGAGGTCATTAGACTTTTTGCCTTAGTTGAAAATACCATGAACAAGTTCATAGAGTGAAGAGAAGAAGGGAAAGGAAGACGACTGCTTGGGCACTGAAGAAGATAAGTGCACATAAGGTAAATTATCCTTCTACACTGCACAGTCAGCCTGTGGATAGAAAAGTTTCAACACAGCAGGTTGCAGCCATCATGATCTAGAGACTGCAAATGCCTCTTGGCAGAACATAGGCAAGCAGAAGTGGAACGATGTGTTTGCTTCCAAGAACGATCTGTTTCAGCCGCCCTGTCAGTCTGTGCCTTCAAATCCAACCCCCCTTTCGCTCACACATTTGTACCTCATTCCTCCAAGTAGGCTTGCTCAGGATGTGCAGGCTGCTGTGTGAACATCTCTGCTCTTCACACTCACAGATTTACCACATGAGCTCCTTTTCATGATAAGCCATGACAAGTGTGCAGCCATGTGAGCAAGAGCCCAAACCCACAGCACTCTGCACACAGACAGAAACTCTGCTCGTGTTTGCATGGGATGTGACACGAGGGAATCCCAGGAGCCCAGGCTCTGCACAGTAACCCAGTAGCAAAGGTGTGTATCAGTGCTGCTGTCAATGTACTGAAAGTCTGGAGAACTGAAGCATATCTGGTAAAAAAAAAAAACCCACAGGTGAAAGGGCCAGTGTTTCTTGAGTGCAATTCAACTCACTAACAAAGCCCTCATTTCTGGAGCCCAGCAGCATTGAGTGATGAACATTGCTGGGCTCACAGATCCCTTCCCAGCTCCCTGTGCTCCTCAGATTGCTCATAGTAAGGTCCCAGGGCTCACCCCTGCAGTCTGCCCCTTCCTTACCCTCTTATCTGCCCTCCTTTTTGAGAAAGGGATGCAGCTCTGCCCTTCTCACAACTGCATCATCCTCCACAACAAAAAACCTTTTGGAGCTTTGCTACTGAACTCAAGACTTCATCAGGGATTGTTTGCCTAATGCTCTCAAGGGTCAGCCTGCTCATTTATGTACCAAAATAAAGGATGAAGAACATTATTACAAGAAACCTTGTAATAACCAAATTCTTGTAAAAACCAAAAATCTCCATTGTAAACAGCAGTTTTACTATTAAACATCATTTGAAACATGACCAATCTGGGCAGAAGTATGGATTAGAATAAAGTTAAAGTCTCATTGTTAAACACTGGAAATTTAATAAGCACCAAAATTGGAGATATATAGATATGTATTTTACTCTCAGAGCTATTCCCCATCTGTTCTCCCTTTCCTTTCTTATTTTACATAAATATTCAAAAATATTCATATTTCCTAAAGAAACTTTCAACATAAGTTGAAATAAAAATCAGAACTTTGGGTTTAGTTTAAAAAAAATTTTTGTTTAATAGAAAGGGTAGAATAGATTTTTTAGAAATAGTTTCCATGAATTTTTATCTTCTACCCAAATCCTCCTCCAATCAAAATGGTTTCAGAGCAAGTTGTTTGATCAGCATGAACATTTGTTATTAGGCACCCAAACTTGCATGTTTTGGCTAAAAAAAAACACCTCTGGAGGCTGGTCTGTGCCATTGACATACTGAACTCTGCTCAAATCTAACAGACCGTAGGAAGCTCTAAAAATTTTGTATTTAAATTCTCCACGACGTAAAATCACTTTTGACAATTTTACCTCCACTTATTTGCTGGAAAATTAGGAGAATCCTTTACTGCTCCAGAGATGCTTCATATGTTACTATGCTCCACTGCATGTATTGTACAAGGTGTTTCCCAGAAAAATGTACTCTCGGTGCTGCAGTGGCCATATCTACCTACTCCAGCTGCGTCTTTATATGTCAGGGTAGCTACTTTGTACCTCTGTACTATTTTTCAACCATTTAAAGGCCCTAGTACTGCTTTTATTAGTAACAACTAATGTTTTCAAACAACTGAAACATTTCAAAATGCTGAGAAATTTGACTTAGTAAACAAGAACACATTTCAAATTGTTCTGCTTGTCTTCACTTACATGGAGAGTTATTGGTATACAGGTACTGAATAAGGCGCTCTCATACCATATCTTCATGGTATGAAGATAATAAAAATATACCTGTACTAATACTAAATAACACTGCTAATCAATAATAACAGTTTTATTATTCATGAGCTACTATTAATAAAACGCCATGGGTTCTAATGTAACCTTTAAAAGAATTAATACTGTAATTCAATTTTAAGGTCTTTACATCTATCTGAAGTCTATTAAAATAAATGAAAAGTCTCTCAATAACTCTGGATGATGCCCTGCATGTTAATGATGCCACATGTTATTTTCACTATTGTAAATCACCTTTAAGATACTGCCTAAACACTGGAGTACTGATTATGCTTCATGTAGGTGGATATAATGTTCCAAGAGAAGTGCACACCTCTCTCTCCATTCTCATTGTCAAAATCAAACTAGTTTTGCTCAGATTTCAAAAAACATTAGAATAAGGGAGAGGCACAATCAGGGAATTGCCAGGAATTGAGATGGGGACATGGGACCCTATCTCCTACTGGATGTGATTTTCTCAACAGTCACCATATTTAAATCCCTTATTCACTGAATCTATTTTGTTATGGTGGCAAACACATGAAACAGTTAATGAAAGGGGAGAACAGGGAACAAAAAGGCTTCTAAGGGAAGTTAAAAGCTGCATTCTATTGTTTGAGAAATACACATTTAAAAAGCATATTTTTGGCAAATATTCAATAGCTTTGGCAGTGTTCCACCAATTTATTCTGTGTTCAGCTCATTTAAGCCCCTGGGAAAAGTGAGTGAGTGATTGATCATATTGATGAAGCTGACCAAGAGCTACTACCAAAAAAATCTCACAAAAACCAAGGCCACAAACATGCATTTTACTGAAGAATAAATGTCTGGATACATGAGTAACTAGTAAATATAAAGACATTTATATGCAAATAATACACACATAGATCTAAAAGTTAAAAGGGCTACAGAGTAGTTTTTTCAACAAATTTACAAAAACATGTCAGCATTGGAAGGCAACTCAACAAAAGACGTGTAAACCCCTTGATTTTTATCTCACATACTTTTAAAAATACTGCTAGTTGCATATTTGCTGCCGAGTACCTAATTACCTTTAAAAATCTAGCTGTGCACTGTTGAAGCTCTTGAGTTATTGAGGTTTCAACATCACTCATCATTATGGAGCTAATTTTAATGATGAAAGCATTGCTAAAAGTTATTTTAAAATTCATTTTTACTTAACTTCTTTAGAGATGATTTGTTTGAGTACCTGAGACACAGTAACTAATCACTGATGGTTTTCTTTGCAAATATAAAATAGATTTATATGCCCTCCCTGTAGGAACAAGAATTCCATCACCTCCTCCTGAATTTCTGAGCTATCGAATATTTGATGAGTGCTTAGGGAATCAGTATTGTGTCTTTTCACAGCAGTAATCAAGGAATGAAGTATTCTCTGCCATAATGAATCTACTGCAGGACTAAAAGATGAATATTTCAAATGCAAAAGCAATATGTTTGTTTTGAACACTTCTAAGTTTGGCTTTAATAAAGCAAGTAGTGAAGTGTGCAATGAGTTATATTGTTAGATGGTTAAAACAGAGCTGTGCAATATGTCTGAATGCATTTAATCCAAGTAACTACTAATTTTAAATGTGACTTATAAATATGTATTACATGTATGATGAACGGATGACTCAGGAACCATGAGAAACCTGGGCCTTGCCTTCCACTCCTGGCTTGCTTCAAAGCCAGCTCAGCCTGACAATTAACCAAGGCCCGGAGCCAGAACATCATTAACCACAAGTTGAATCTTAACGTGGGCTGAAATTAAACATGCACACCAACTATTCAAGTTAGGATCATTTAAATCAAGCCTGAGGGGCCTGGCTGGACTCGGACCTGCTACATGTGTTCCAGCAGCTGGTGGGTCCCAATGTGGAGCCAGAGGCTCATTTCAGATTTCCCAAAAGCAGGGCCCCTCAGCTGGGTCCATCCCTGTGGTGCTACCCTTCCTGCAAATCAAGAAGCCTTTTCTGCCAGGCGAGAGGATGCTGCCAGCAGGAGGTGATGGGCTCGTCAAGCTAAACATCACCAGCACCAGCTTCACTTTGAGAAACAACAAATCACCACAATACTGAAAGGAATGGCCACAATGTGTTCTCCTGAAAAACTTGTCAGAAGGCAAGGTCTCATTTGTCATGGCATTCTCTCATTTGTCTCCAGGGGATTTTGATTTTTGCTAAAATAACAAGTAAGTTCTATTTAACAACGAAGAAAATCCAGCTAGAGATTTTAGGCCAGCTCATCTCATTTGCAAACTGAAAATACCTGCTATAGAGTCCCCACGGTGCTATTTTGTGTGACACCCCTATCCACAATGAGATACAGAGATGAGCAGTTATGGTAGTTTGTATTTGCAAGAATTGTTTCTTAGTTTAGTAGGCTTTTTTTGTCAGATCAACTAACCTGCAGCACACAAACAGAAATAGTGTTTATCAACAGAGCTTAAAATGAAAGCAATGAGAAAAGCACAGCTTT
Organism: Corvus kubaryi; assembly: GCF_017639235.1. NCBI lineage: Eukaryota > Metazoa > Chordata > Aves > Passeriformes > Corvidae > Corvus > Corvus kubaryi. Next base: position 7,520,572 of record NW_024580670.1, read on the forward strand.
AATTACAACAAAGTTCCAAGTGCTTCAATTATCCAACTTCAAAACCAATGTACTTCACCTGGAAATTGCCCCTGAAATAATGAATTCAATAAGGAAAATTCTTACATAGTCCAAGTTAAATTATTTAAAAAGAAAGAAAGAGGGTTCTTAATTATTTAATGTTTCACCAATAATTATAGTTCAGTACAATGTTCACTCATTGGTGAACCTGATTTTCAAAGGAACATTTATGAACATCAGTCAAACAAAAAACACCTGCCAGACTATAAACTCAGCCAGTGTCGTGCACATTCATTCCAACACAGCATTACCACATTAGCAAAAATCCAAGTCTTGATTTAATGGCAAATGTATCCAATAATTAATGTTGAAATATTTACATAGAAAAGCATGCATGATGCAGTTTTCTAATGCATTTGTAAAAAACAGTATGACCTCTCTTGCTACAATTTTTAAAAGCTGTGTTCTAGGTAAATGAGTTCAAGATGGGATTAAAGCTCTGGAAAATAGAAAGCTGTTGTACTTGAACTATCTAACCTGACAATCAAAATGTGACCATGGACATCTTATGGACATTTCATTCAAAAGTCACTAGTGATCAGTTTTAAAAGACAACTTTAAATTAGCTGCATGCAATACTAGCCATGGCAAGTTTATCTGCATGGAGCCTCAGGGAGCAAGGCTCAGGGAACACCAATTATTTCTCAATAAAAAGGTTTTCCCAAGTGATAGATCAACAAGCCCAGCACATGATACACAGCTGAGGGGGCTAAAACAGCACCTTGGTCAAACACAGTATGGATCTGCAGAGGATTATCATCACCTGTCAATGACCCTGTGTTAACCCTATATACAACAACTCAAGCCCTATGGGACTAGTTCTGGAAAATCCTCACGATGGCCAAAATAGCAGCTGTCACACTGGTGTCCCTCAAGTTTATTTACAGGGTCCAGAATTCAGCATATGGCCTTCCAGACTGGGGACTCGGGGCTTTACAAATCTTCCTCGACTGTTCTCTATCTTGGAGCAGAGCTGCCCAGAAGGAAAACCTGATACACTCACAAATTTAACAACACAGCCTCAATTTCTCATTTCAACCCAAAGGAAAAGGAAAAATTGCCAAAACCCCCACAATCATTTCCTTGCAGCCGCAGAACAGGTTGTCCCTGGGTCACTTTGCCAAGGAATTGCCTTAACCCCACTCTCTGGAAAAGATCAGAGAGTGTTTATCAGTAATGGCCTCAGATTTCACAGCTCCCAGAGCAGCGGAGACCAGCTGCACCATCATCCAGACTTTACAGCCTCATATCCTGTGGCCAGCAGGGCTGGAAATGATGGAAAGTATAGATTTCTGCTTCCCTGAGGGGACTACAACACTCAGTTGGGGTCTTAAAAAGCCTCAGGTCTCTTACAATCAAAGATGGGGTTTTTAACAGCATAACACACTATTTAAAGTTATTTTTAGTGAGTTTAATGGCTCCCTTGGAATCATGCACAGAGAGACTTGCAGTAAGTGCAGCACCTGGCTTTGCAGGTGGGGAATACCAAACACAGTCCCACCACAATTTTAAGATCCTATTTAAAAAAAAAAAGGATTTAGGGAATACATGTCACATACAGATTAGGAAGTGGTGTGACACGGGGCAGTGCTTCACATGGCTGATGTGAAGGCCATCAGGGTAATTTAGCAGTTAAATTCCAGACAGGTGATGCCACAACGTGTTGCCCACCATGGGACAAACCCATGCTCCTTCTGACATGGCACACACACCAAACCCACAATGCTTCACTGTGGTATAAACCAGTCTTTGGTTGTTCTGTTTCTAAACTTCTGTCTCATCTGGCCAAATTCAATTTGCCCAAAGCTTCCTGTCGTACACTGAGATTAAGAAGTCTGGGGAATCATCATCATGGCATGCCACTGTAAATTATCACAGCTCCACCAACTTTGCCCTAATATGAAATGCCACAGAAGTGCTCAGAATCCAACAGTGAAGATTTAACATGCCTCCTTCCACTATACTGATGTCAGCCCAGTTACAGCAATTTATGCAATACAAGGATCTGTCCTTTTCTCCTTATCAAAGCATTTGATCAAAACCAGTGACATGCAAAAAGACAACCTTACTAAATTTGAGCAGCAGAGTCAGGCTTGTCACTCTAATATCATAAGAAAAAGGGAGGTATTTCCATATGGGTACTTGCATATTCCTTTTTATCTGGTTTCACAAAGATAACAGCAAGATCGCTTTCTTCCTCAGTAAAAACTAGTTTGAAACCTCACAAAGGATCAGCATTTTCTCTTGCTCTTCCCTCCCTCCTTTCCTCTTCTGAAAAGCAAGACCTCAATGTATTTCAAATCTTCATTAGCTACTTCTCTGCGTGTGACAGCCTGGTGGTGTGGAGCGGCTCCAACTCCCTCCCTTCAATTCACCCTCGAGTCAGAAAGGTAAGACCCCATTTCTGACATGAGGTGACAAAGAGCTCACACTGCTGAATGCCACTGCCACAGGTGACACTCCCATCACCAGCGGTGCTCCCTGCCCCATGCCGCAGATCTGGAGTGTGTGGAACCACAAATGAGCTCACCCAGCAGCCCCAGATCTGCATCTCTGAGGATGCATTTCAAACAAATGCATGCATAAATTCACTCATTTGGAAACCCGGTCTGTTCAAGAACTTGTTACTATGACAATTTAGAAGAAGCTGCTCCAGATAAGATTGATGAAACTTATTGATTAATCTTCTCTCAAGCTACATTTGAATTTTAAGTTGTCCCTAAACAGAACCAGTTGGTGTTGGTTTGTTAGTATTCCAAGGACTGCAGCAATGTACTTCAGCAGCGAAGGAAGTTCCATGATAAATGTGTTCTCCAATCTACATCTGTAGAGTAGCTATAAAGTCAGAACAATCCAGGCAAAATTTTTCATTATGTTTTTTTTTAAATCACACATAGACAATATGAAATATCTTTCACTGAGACAGGTGGGAACAAGAAAACAGATGCATCCATTAAGCTTGAAACAATTCAATGAATTAAATAGTACTTGGTGAACACTTTGGTTTATGGATATAGCCTTTGTTTAAACTTACTTGAAAAAACACAGCCATGGCTCCTACCACCCTGTTTTCTAGAACGGCTGTTCCGAAACTGTCAAAGTCATCAGGATTGTAGAAGTAAATCTGCATCTGCAAAAATTGAAACCAACAATAGAATCACATTAGTGTTGATTCATATAGATTTCACATGATGTAATGCATACACATTGTACGTAAACCCACTGTTATGAACCCGAGATAAAGGAATTCTGCTGAACAATAGTGTTTAACCAGCATCTTGATTAATAGCATGACTGCCCTGCTGGGAGAGTAAGCAGGGAACAGAGGTGATGCAATGCATTTTAATACCAAACCCAGGGATAAACAGTATGGTCAGTTTGTTCAGATGGTAAACTTTGTGCTATCTGCCAGCATCTCTTCATTTCTTTGCACACTGAAGGCTCATCTTCCACTCTGTTAAACGTGCTAAACATATTTATCTCAAAATCCATAGAAAATTTTGAAAAGGATTTCAATGTTTGGAGTTATTTCTTTACTCCTAAAGTCATTTGTAAGATAAAAGTCTCTCTCCATAGCAATGCATTTTTATGAGCCTCTGATATTCAGGTCTATCAGTTAGGGTCACACTTTTCCCTGTCTTCAGTTAAATTTCATGACTTTTATTTCCAAAGTGTTAATAGTCTGCAAAAAGCATGAGACAAAACCAGATATATTGATGTAATTTTTAAAGGAATAAATATTAATAATTACACAAACCCCAAGTAAGAGCAGGTGAGAACAATGACTGCCCCAAACTAACAAGTGTTGGGAGTTACACAAATAGAGGAGGACCAAGAACTGCTTCCTCCATACACTCTGCTGGTAAACAATTCCACTCCACTACACACATGCCCCGAATAAGAGCAGCCTGCAGAGGCTGTGGGTGCTCGTGCTCTTAATTTCCTGTATGGTTCTTGTTCCACTTCCCACAGTAGTTGAGCTCCCACTTCTGCCAGCTGTCTGAACACACTGCTGCTTCTCCAGTAGTTGTTCAACCCATCCCTTCCAAAAGAAGCCCCTAGTGTTAGTCCATCTCTATCAGCCACAATTTGCTCCGAAGGATCTGGTTTAAAACATGCAACACTCCCTTCTCTACACTACACCATGCAGGTGTGTATATGGTCAGAGAATAAATTCAGTGTTCGTAACATCTGTTGTATGTGTACCCTACACAACACAAATTAAAACCATGTGCCTGATGGTGACAGCCAAGCACAAGGACTGGACTTCACAGCGAGTGCTCCCGCGGCCATTCAGGGAAACTTCCAGATAGATTTCACAACCCAAACCAGTACTGGCGGGCTGATATGTATGCTCACTTGTGCTCACTGATGCCAGAAAAAAAAAATCTGTTCCTGGCTATGAAATGGGAATAGACCCCTCGGCTTCTCTGCCACTGGCCTCTTGTTGAACCTGTGCACTCGCTCTGCTGCCCATCACCAGTACCTGCCCTTTTCACAGCACTACAGTGATGATAAGAGATAGGCACACAGCTCATAGTTTGAGGGAGAAGTAAGGTCTAGCTGAGACTACCCATGCCTCCCAACACACTGCTGGTCTGACCATGGGACTCCCTCCAGAAAGTCTGTCTGCAAGACCCGAACACTTGTTTGGATTTTTCCAAAATAGTGCTGCATGACACATCCTACTATATTCACAAATGCACTATTTTCCCCATATATTGTATATGCCAGGAGAGATTATACCCTTTTATCTTGCACAGATACATTCCTACTCATATTTACTGATTCCCAGGCTTTTGACTATATGTTGGCTGTAGTGAATAAGTAGTTTGCCAGTATTATACAGTTAAAAAAATTCACTGCATTGGGAAAAGGCCAACATGACGATCAGAGCATGCACAGGCAGAGGTACTTTTTTCAGCAGGAGGAAGATCACACTCCAAATAGCCCACAAAAAAAGAAAAAATTTGGCACTCACACTAGTTTTATAAAATTTGAAAGCAATTTTCTTCCCCTTCTTTGGCCTTCCTGTTCCCAGCATACTCACAGCAAACACACAGATGCTGACAATATCTCACAAAGGTGGTGGTACATCCATATTCTGATAATTTGGGCTTTGAACAAATGCAGAGCAAGGTACAGCTATTCATTAATGTAGAAATTAGAAACAGTTTTTTTCAGGTAGAATTGGTTAAATTTCAGTTTAGCCAGCACAGACCAAAGCTGACAAAGCACTCACAAATTACATTTTGCTCCTCTTTAAAATAAAGTCTGAAATTATCTGTACCTTACATAAAACATTTCACTATATGGTCCTCACAGGACTTTGTGAAGAAAAACATCACTGAGTGAGTTCAGCATATGCCAGAATCATTTTGGATCAATTTTGCTCATGGCATTTTAAGGAAATTAATTTTTACAATACACTCTTGCATAGCAGTGCAAAGGGCTCTGGTAAAAGAATTTTTCATTCTGATCATCTTAGCAGCGCAATCTCACAGTCTAACCAAGAACCACACTCTGCCTTGATTACCATACACACTGGAGCATTTTACCACTGCTCCCTCGTATTTTTCCAGAGAGCGTGGTTCCTCTCTCTGCATCCATCACGTCAAGGGGAACTGTCTCATATGAAAAATTATCATCATCTGTCATACAGTAGCTTCCTTATGTGCTCATACAGCTAGAAGGAACATTTTAGGAGTAGAATACCTGAGGAATTGCTATTATATAATTTACACACACATACCCTGCAAAAACAATGTTAAAAAGACAGTAAAGTTACACCCTCAAAGCCTCATGGTTCAGGCTGCTCATAAAACCACACCTGGACACCTCTGAGCATTAGTATTATGACAATTTTCTAATTATGTGATCACATATTGTTCTATTCCATAATACAGCCTCATCTGTTTTCCCCAATTTACAATAAAATGCAAATATATCCAATGTATTTTTGTTCTTTTATTCATAATATACATAATATTGAATGCATTTATCAGTAGATAGTTAATTTAATATTTTCTATGGGTGGGATAAGGTTCTTTATGTACAAAGAGGGAGTAAGACAGTTAACTGCAAAATTAACGTCACCGCATACTTAAGTGACCTAAACATGTTAGAAAATTTCCATTATTACTCCTTATTATATAATTAGTATATACAATATATGGTGCACCTTGCATATAAATGACTTCTACTGTCTCTGCCTGGGACATACATAGCAGCAGTACAGAATGCAACAAAGAGGCTTTTCACTAAAGAAAATCTGGACCTGATTATAATATGCTATTTGTGAAATGCAGAATGAAGAATCACCTAAGCTTACATATCCAACCTGAATTGTGGCACTGCCTGATTTCAGCCCCATACAACATCATTTTTGTACATTTTTCACGTGATTTCACAACAGCTTCTATTTTCCAAAATTAAAAAATTTAAAGGCTGTGAATCCTGCAGCAATGGGAAAACCTGAAATGTCCTTCATAGTATGACACTACCTGTCTTCAGTCAGAATGCTCTGTTCCAAACATCCCTGCTGACTGTGCTCCAAACAGCCTTCCCCACAGCACAGGTCCAGGAGGGCATGAGTGTCCTGTTCTCTATGGCACAATATATGAGATTTACAAGACTTTCACATCTAGCCTCACGACAACTAACAAGGCTGGGAAAGGCTTACATGGCCTTCCTTAATCCCAGATGTGCAACACGGCACATTTTACCTTGTAAAGAGGTATCATAAAAACCATGTGTGTCCAAGCAACTTGAAATTTTCAGTATTTGGTAAAACAAAGCTGAGACAAACCATCCCTAGTGAAACAAAGGTACTTTTCCTGCAGGAAGACACTCTCCATCCTAAAATGCTACCACAACTACTACTGCAGCTACAGAGCTTTACCAAGGCAGGGAGAGGGTAAGAGTTTGTTTTTAATGGAAAAACTTCATGCTTTGACACTCTTCACACTATAAAAGAATTGTTTTCAAACTTGAGAGAGATTTGCTGTACAGCACAGATTTAAGCCTTTAAAAAGATCACTGAAGCCAAAATCTTCAGACTGTTACAAGTGCCTTAAAACAGAGGATTAGAGAGAAAGCCCTCAACTCTGCCATAACCCAGGATATAATCACCAGCTGCCCTAAGAAAACACGTCATGTTTTGTTGCAGTGTGTGAGATTAATGTATGCTGTTCCTGTGTTTTAGATTAGCCTATTGGTCTCCATACCTTTGTACTTTATTTGGTCCCCATCTAGAAAGTTCCCTAATCCTGGTTCTCCTATTAGTTTCTGTTCTCTTGCCTGCCCCTCTCTCTTCCCCGTTGGTTGTTGCACCCTTGTCCCTTCTTTACCCCACCTCCTGTTCCTCAGCCCATTGGTTCTGGTTTCTCCCTGCCCCTAGGACCCTCGATAAAAAGTTGTACCCCTGCTCCCGATTTTGTCTTTTGTTGTGTGGCTGGGGACCTTTCAGGCGTGGAATAAACCCTCGCATAGCTGGAACCCTATACAAAAGACCCTTCTGGTTTCTTTTCCCCTGCTGGCCGCACAGTGGATGTGTGGGTGAGTAGCTGCACCACCTCGGCCGTGTGTCTGTGCCTTCGTTTGGCCCCAGCGCCGAAGCGACTCCCCCCGCCCCGGTTAGGGACACTTTTGGAAGGTTGCAGCGTTTCACCATCTTGCTCTGGCCACGGCAATGTTTTCTAATCTCTGCTGTCCAGGAAGGTCCAGTGGCCAACCATTACAGTTTCCAAGCACTTCAGGTCTATTCCCAGCTTACAACACTTACACGAGTGAATACACCACAAACATCCAACATGCGGGTGATTCTCCAGCCTGGAGAGCCTTTGCCTCCAAGCTCCTACCCCTCCACCATGCCTTGGGGGCAGGAAATTGCCTCCTCCTGAAGACAGTCTACTCGCTGCAGAAACACCTTTCTCCAACCATGTTCTTCCAACCTCTACAAAAATCTGGTGTTACCCAGACCTGGCAAAATGTCAGGCCCTGCTCTATGCTTTGATTTTAATGTCAAACTGGGCTGCCACCATGCTGATGTTGTAAGGACAGGCTGTCCAAAATGTGTGTATTACTGAGAAATACTGCCCACCAGAGACCAGTTCTGATTTTATTAAATGCAATTGCCTCTGAATGACTAAACCCTCATTATGAAATGTCACTGGCTTGCAAAAACTGAGCCTGCTTCCAATGAAGGGCTTGTCCCTGCCACCCATCCACAAATAAAAGGTTCTGTCTCTCTGTTTGGCATGACAGGCATCCAGAAAGAAATCACCCTTCCTGTACATGACATCTCTTTGCTGTCATTACCCCACTACAAAGACAGAAAGTTTACATCCAATACAGACTATCATGGCCAAACTCACTCAGCACTTATGAGAGAAAAGCCACAATGAGCATTTGATAGATCCCAGAAGATGTGAGCAAGTTCAAAGCAATTCTAAGAGACTGGAAACCAAGAAAGTACATTTTCCATAGACAGATGCCAAGTATTTTAAAAATAAATAATTGAGACTTTTAAATTGGGCTGCTATCACCCTGTGCAACCTCCTACAGCAGATTTCTCTTTAGATTAAAAAATGAACAAAGGCTCATTGTGCTGTCACATATATGGAGTACAGAATATTCAATAGTATCAGGAATTCCGGTGCAAGGGAAAAGATCATCGGAATTAGCTTTCTGCTCATTTCCTTCCAGCAATCCAAAGACTACCATGCAATTTAAAGCATGGGAAAAAAGCATAAAAAAATAAAAAGTTTTATAGACCAGCCAATTTTTTGATGAATCAGGCAGCAAGATGCAGAGGCAGCAGTGATGTGGTTTATTATGTACTGGTTTAGAGACTGAGAGTATTTTCAGAAGAGCACAACACCCAGGCAGCGCAGGTAGATTGCAAATCTTTGCAGAGTGGTGAAACAAAAATTTTGAAATGTTTGCTTTAAATGATGGAGTTAAGCACTGAATATACTAATGCTTAATTAGTGCCTTTGCTGCTTACATTCTAAGAATAAATTATTCTCAGCCACTTTTACAACTGGATTTAAAACCTCTTGCACAAAAATAAATTCTCTGCTAAGATTATGAATCATACATGATTTTTCTTAATTGAAAGCTTCCATGTAACTTACTTTTGCTTTAAATATGTGCATAGATTTCCAGTGAACTGGATGATGTGATCCATTTGGCTGGAATAAAAATTTTCTACAGACATAATGTAATCTTCACTGCAGTGCTAAAAATTCAGAATAACTGAATGAACTGCAATCTGTGTGTTTACTGGAGTGTGAGATGTACACTGGGGCAATAAAGCCTGATATTTGTCTTCTCATTATATTATCTTTAAAAAATCCATAAAACTTAACATTTATAACATATTCAAAATCTGCTTAGGAAAGGCAGGGGAAGAGTGAATCGTGATGTTTTCCAGTTCTCCTACCAGAGCTTGATGTAATAACACAGAGTATATTGCATTCTTTTGAAAAGATACAGTTGAACAGGAGCAGATAATGGCATGTTTTTCCAGCCTAGTCTATTATTCATCAGTGAATTTTTAACTATAGTTAGGCAGGTAGAGAGATATATTTTGAATGTCATAACTTGGTATTCTACAGTGCTTGAAAGTGTGCTGGGTAAAACTGCAGAACAAAGAGTCAGACAGGGACTTTGTCCTAATGTAATTGCAACTTGGTAATGAATACAATGCTAGGCTGAAAAAAATGAAAGGAGCTGAAACAACAGGAAGAGCAAAGATCATGCAAATGAAATACCAGAATTTAACTCAATTTAGACATTTGTATCCCTTAGAAATAAGGTAAATTTCCCTTTCATCTTCTTTAACAGTAAGCACGAATTCTTGTTTTGTTGTCTCCAAACAACACAGTAGGTGTACCTATGCTATAAATTGAGACTAAGCAGTTTCATAGTGTTTTTCAACCTGAAAGGTGGTAGTTGTTGCACATTCTGCCCATAAGTCTGCACAGCATTTAAACCTGTCAGTGGTGCAGTGACAGTTCAGTAGGACAGGGAGGAAGCCCAGCTCTCATGGGATCACCCTGGGCTCCCATGCATTCTTGGATCACGGCCACATCACTCAGTATCTTGTGTGTTAAGTCCTGAATGTTAAGAGAGAAGGACCTTGGCAAGCCAGAGACTTCCTTGATTTCTGCTGCCAGAGATAAATACCCCTTAGGCCTGCTCCCATCCCTAACAAGAAAATCCATCACACTATACAGTGAGTCAATTACACAAGGAAGGCCCACTTGATGCTAAAAAGCTGCGTGTTGCATTCATTTATGTAACTGTAATATGAAAATAACGGTGTCAGTGTTTATGCTTTCCGTAACATGAAACTTTGCAATTGCTTTGTACTCCGAGTAACAGCCATATGATTCACCATGAAATGAAGTCTGGAAAATCGTTTTGGATAAATGGAACTATAAATTCAATAGAATTTCCATGACAACATAGATTGCAACACTCCACCACAAGTGAAATGTTATAAATCATTCAAAACCAACAAAAAATCAGCAGTAAATCTTCTCTTTCACAATGCAAAAGATCCTTGAATTATAGAGCTGTGGTTATTACCTCCCAGTGCAGTGCCTCTTGTTTCTGATCCCCCTTCCTCTGTGTTACAAGTGTTGTTTCATATTTGACCTCCTTCCAAACACTTTAATACTCAGACATAAACAAGAACTGAAGATAAGGAGCAGAAGGCTTTTTTAACCTTTCCGTCTCATCTCCTGAAAATATTTCAAATATCTTCATCCTGTGGTAATTATACCTGTGTACCCAGATACATCACAGCATCTTGTTAGACACACAAATTTAGGAGGCTCTTTTTCTGGAAACGTGGGTGGTAAGTGTACAACAGGGTGCTCAGTCAGCTCATAAAAGGGATATGAACCACATGTCCAAGGGATGGAAGAGATCCAAAGAGAGGAGGTAAAAATAAAAAAAGGATAAAAGATTGCACCACACAGTATTGCTCATTTGTACCCCTCCATCAGAATGATTCCTGACAAATGGTATTTCACTTCAAGACCAAGGAACCAGAATGATGTGATTCCATGAGAACCTTCACTGCAGTTTTAAAATCTCTGTGGCTGTTGCCTTCATGCCTGTTAAGAAAAACCTTGAAAAGGCAAGGGTCTTTCCTTCCTGAAAAGATTAAGAAGCCCATGAAAACAAAGGAGAGGGAAATAGTTCAGTATTCTGTTTTTTTGTGCAGAAGTAGGAGTATTTCTTAAAAATCAAGTCTTTTAGTAACTTGAGAAATGGCAACCTATTAGCCCTTGGACTGCAAAGGCTACTAGAGAGTTTCTGCTATCTTGCATTGATCACTGCCCATTTCTGGGCCTCAGTTCCTCATGTGGTCATTGCCTATTCCTTCTTTAACTGGACATTTTATGAAAAAAAGTTTGAAAATTTTGAAATTAATGGGAAGAATGACACACAGTTGAAAACCATGTGAACTTAAGTACCATATGGAGTGTTATTAGAGGAAAAAAACTTTGAGGTTGCTGTTCATTTGCTTGATATTGCAGTAAGGAAGAATCAGACAGGTACCTCATGGAGAGAGTCTGTTGCCTCCTTAATACTGGTACTAGCTTCAACCAGCTCATAACTGACAGGAGAAGATGTCAGGAGAAGTTGTTTGTGCTCCATCCCTGAGGTATTCAAGGCCAGGCTGAAGAGGGCTCTGGATAAGCTGATCTAGTGGAAGGTATTGCTGCCCATGGCAGGAGTTGGTATCAGGTTATCTTTAAGGTTCCTTCCAACCCAAACCATTCTATGCCATGTGGTTCACATCCCTTTTATGAGCTGATGCTGCAGGAATTCAGTGCACACAATTACTGCAGGGCAGTGCATCCACACACCCAAGGGCATCTTCCCAGGCTTTGGGAGGCCACCTGGTGTCTTTCACTGGTCTTTATCTCTACCAGAGACTTTTTTGTTTATTTACTGAGTAGCTCTGAGTGTCACTCACAGTGGCTTTGTCTAACGGTGGCATATTCCAAGTAAGACAGTGGAAACACACAACATTGAGGCAAACTTGGCTTCCTAAAACTGTCCAAATAGAAAAATTAGAGGCAATACTTAGCTGCTGTCATGGCTGAAAAACTGAAACAGGCAATTTAGAAAGTGGCTAAGCACCAAATAACACAACAACCAAAAACAAGCGGAATGGACTAACTGTATGAACAGAATAGCTCTGAACTCCACCCAAAAGTGGCTGTTTTAGATATCTTCTTCATCAGCTTCCCATGGCCTTCCTAAAAGAGAAGCAACACTACTGAAGAGTTTTAAACTTCAAAATACCCAAACTGTCCATACATTACCTCATCTATCAGGAATTCATTTACTTTCTTAAAAATCAAGAAGTGCTGCCAGAATGGACAGAACTGGGATTTCCCACCAAAAATACTCCAGCACTTCTCAGGAAAAACAAAGGGGCTGCACTTGAAGAATAAACCCCACAAAAGCATACTTTCCTTCACATGTGTGATTAATACAATTTCATATCCCATTCACTTTAAAGATGCACTAGCACAAATATTCATTCCTCTGAGAGCTCATATCTTAGCACAAATTCCTTTTTGCACTGTAGAATTCAAAATGTCCTCTGTGTGTGGTCTTTTTTGTTGTTGATGATGAGTTTCTTTTCTTTTTTTTTTTTTTCCAGTGGAAGAAAGCAAGGTCATTAAGAGGTTTAATGAACTTTCAAATGCCTCAGAACAAATTTTGAGGTATTTATAGTTTCACTCCGGATTCAAAGCTACGCAGCAGATGGGGCACGTTTTCAGCAGCATTTTGCTGGGTGAAAGGCCATTCCTATCTCTGAGGGGATGTGAAATCCTCCAGGCTGTACACTTGCAGAGTTATTTTTATTTATGAACTGTGAAGTAGATGGACAGTTACAGCAGAACCAGGCCAGGACAAGAGCTTACTTGGAGGGTAAAGATAATATGGGTTTTCTCATATTTTGCAGAATACACCTCTATCTAGACCCTCATCATAATGCCAAAGGCAGAGCAGAGAGCTCAGCACCGTTCTCAGTAGCTACTTGCAGATTACTGGAGGGACGTGTGACAGCCTGTGTTGCAGGGACAGCACAAGTTTTGTCACAGCTGTCCCATTGGAACATGAGGGATTTTTCCAATGCAGCTGCTTAATGGGGGTGTTTTATTTCAAGATTCTCAAAAGGGTTTAATATGCAAGGAGTGAGTACATATATCCTTTCTAAAACTCAGGATCTCCTGAAAATACCTCAAATTGAAATCTTTCCCCGCCATGGGATGCCTACCCAAATTGCCCAGTCTTGGAAAACCTTACATGTAATATCTCTGCACTCTGTCTCTAATTTTCTAGCTTTCTCTACCCTTATCCTCTGACTGTTTTACCAAGCAGAAAGTGAAGTCTGCACACATCTGAAGTGCAGTGTTAAGAAGTTTGTAAACTTCTTAAGTGACTTTGTGTACAGACACATACACACACAGAGTAGCTGACTACATCATCTTAATGGCACCAGTGTGTTAAGGACATGATTCTGGATTTACACTAACAAATCAAGAAGAACTAGACTTCAGCACAGCAAGAAGCAAAATACTCAGGCAAGCAGCAAAACCAACAGAAAAGTTACAGTGCTGGAAATTGTGTAGCCTTTTCAACTTAAACCGTTGTCCACTGTCATATCTGCAAACCCATTTGCAAACATTCTGTAATGGTCCTTTACTAAATGTCAAAGTTATTCTTCCATGCCCATGAAACAGAAACGCAGCTCTGATTCTCGCCGCCTCCCTTGCTCATAGCTGTCTGCAGATGCCATGTTGAGACTCCCCTGGTGCATCTGATGCTGCTGCTTGCGTGTGGCATCACTTTATATAATGTGACTAAAAACAACCCCTCAGCTTTAACACTTCCAATTTCTTACAGGCCCACTGATGTTGAAAGAAAAGAACGCAGAAGTTCTTTGAGTCCCAAAGAACACAACAGTGCCACCAGATTGGCATTTGAGTCCAAATTTCTCAGACTTTGGTTCAGTACAGCTTTCAGAGCACACTGCTGGTGGGAGGCATGCCCAGTTGCATCCCTGCTCAGCCAGGCTCTGCACCAGTTTCATCCCTTCCCTTGACTGTATTTTAATAATAGAAACAATTCGTATGACCAAGAGTCACATTTCCAGTCTGGCTCACACCTGTGTATCTCTGAAAGCATCTCTTCTGCCTCAGCATCTCACACCCAAGCAATTCACCTGTGTAATGGACACCAGAGAAGTTCTGGTTTTCAGTGTGACAGCTGCTGGCTTCTCTCCAAACTCTTGGTGTCTCTGGCTCCAGAGGTGCCCAACCAATTCTTGCTCATGCCACTCCTGTCACCACCAGCCCAGATACTTGGATTGTGCCAGCAACCACAGATGGGAGCTGGGAACACTCCAAACCAGTGCAGCCTCTCCCACCACACAGCAAGGAGAGCTGTGCCAAGCTGGCCAGGGCTGGGCAGGTACCACCTGCCACACAAATCCACACCAGTATGTGCTACTGGTGCATTCACCTCTCCTGGTGTTGTTCTTTCACAGCACAAGAAGCCTCAATGGAACTTTTGAAATATGGGAGTTGCACAAGTAAAGTCTTTATCATAAATCTGATAATTAACCTGCATAACTAATTTCCCTCCTGGCAGCAGGCATAGGTTGGAATAAATAGTCTATTCAATAACTACTGAGAGAAGACTTCTGTATTTCACGTTTACTTTAGGCAAGTATAAAAACCTTTGGACAAAGTGCCTCAAAGAGTCAAATTCCTTGCAGTTTCAACAGAGCGCCCTGAATAATACATAAAGCAGCTACGCTCTTATCCCTAAAACCACAGGTGTGAACCAGATGTCATGCTTATCTTCTCTTGAGATTACAGCAATCACATGCCTTCAGAATATAAAGTAAGCTTCGGATCAAGGAACCTGGAATACATTAAAAGTGTGGCACTGAAGTTAAAAGTTTAAATATTAACCTAGAAATCACTGATTCATTTAAGAGTCTGTTTATACCCTATGTAAAAGTTATATTTCTTTTATTTAACCTTTTTGTAACAAGATGTATTATGAGTCACAAATCTGAGATAAAACTATTTGCATAAATCTCAGTATTGGTAAGCAAGATTTTCCCAAACAAATCTTTCAAATATACCACCACCGATTAAACATGCATCATGGTTCAAGAAACAGAATTAAAGCCCTAACTTAAATTTTAAACTTTCCTATTATTGTACTAAAGGTTTAGAAAAGGGTGAGCATATGCTGTACTCAAATATTGAAAGGAGATTAAACCCAGAAAGGTATCTCAAAGAGAATTTTAAAGTAAATAATACACAGTAACAAGAAATGGTGCAAATGTGCTCTAACCATACAGCCTTGATCATAACCAGTCACCTAAGAATGCATAGCCAGAAGATTATTCCAAAATGTTCAGTTTTAAGAAAAATAAAAATCTCCTCACTCAACAATCGAACATCTCTAGTGTACACGTGTTTGTTGCTGGGGACATTTCACGAAAACAACCACATGATCCTCCTTGCCAGATGCACAAAACATCCTCCCCCAGAAGATTTCAAAGGTCATACTCCCATTGCAGTATTTATTCTCTTAAACTAGGTCCAGGCACCACCTCCCAACTCTCTGTGTTGATGCCTCAGGAGCAGCAGCGATTGCTGCAAGGGTGAGGATCTGTTGTCCCTGAAAGAGGGTTCATGTCCTACTTCAGGTTTTGCTCAGCTTTCCTCCTCTACCTTGGCTAGCTTCATTCTTTAATCCAACATTCTAGTTTCCTTCCACAGCATCCCCTGTCAAACACACACACACTCCAAAGGCTGTCAGCAGCTAATGCTAACACTTCACTAAGAGAATTCTGCTAGGTCATTTTATGACAGAAATATTGCAGGTTTGTAATTAGAGCCTCACATAAGAAGGCCTGTGTTTTCTCAATAATCTGCACATTCACTTAACAGATGCATGCATCTCCCTCTCTAGCTGTAGAGAAAAGGTGGTGAATGTGACCTGAATCCAACAGCTGTAATGTCACCTGCTTGATCTTAGAGTTGAACTACCTTGTTCACATACCAGTATTCACCAGTGACCCAGAGCCTCAGCCTGCCCTCCAGCAGCAGGGCCTGTGACTTGAGGGGAAAAAGTATCCAACATCTTGGCTCACTCATGTCAATAAAAGAGTACGAAGAGTCGTAGATTAAGGTGTTAACATGACCCTGTCTGAACAGTGAAACTTGGTTTGAGTTGAGAGCACAGACCCAGGCTGCTCAGCTCCATGGCAACACCAATGATTTAAACATCTTTATAACTTTTAATTGAAGATATAGGAGAAAAGTTGAGAACAGAACAAAAAATTAAAGAATTTCAAATATAAACAACTGAGTGTTCTAGCTTCATCTATGCCTTATCCCCATCTTTGTTAGCAAATGGGTTTTTCTTACAAAAACAATTTATGGATGGTATTAAATGTGGTGAAAAACATTGTTTTTCAGAAAATCAGGTGAGACAGGCTACATCTAGTTCTGGGGTCCAGTCCTAATTTCTGCAGAAAAAAACATGTAACAGCAAAAAGAAAAGAAGTGCACAGCCAGATAACTCAGCTTCTGTGTCTGATACTTGCAAGTTCATTACTGTGGAGAGCAGGCAATGAAAGTGGCTGTTATCAGCCACTTCAACACCTGGTAACTCCTATCAGGTGGCACAAGACACAGCTTTTCCCTGCCTTGCCAGGCAAGGGATCACAGCAGCACTGTGAAAGGGAGTGTGTCTGGGCTCACTGTGCCAGACTTGTATTGAACAGATGGAGGAAAGAGATAGGAAGGAAAACAACAGAGATGGGGGAAAGAAAAGGACAAAGTAAGAAAAGACAGCATCCCTATCTATCACACCAAAGGGCTGTTAAGTCTTCGCTGAAACTGGTGGCAGCTCTGGTAGCTTCCAGTAGCCCTGCTACTCTGAGCAGTTCAAAACACATTCAGGATCATGACTGGCTTTCTTGAACACCCACCCAGTGGTTGCTGGGTCGGCATTACAGGGTCCTGACATCCCAGGAGATTGTAAAATTCAAGTATTTCAGTTTGTCTCCTTCCCTTCACCCATTATCATCTGGCCCTTTCACTCCCAAGATCTCCCATCACACAGCCTGGCAGCCAAGGGCTACGGGTGGCACCAGCATTATCAATTATGTCCACCAATCTTTTACAAAACACCAGCCTGATCTGCTCATTTCCAGCTCAGTTCCCTTCTCATTTAAGCACATAGCTTGGACGGTAGTTTGATGGGTTTTCAATTATTTCAGGCTGTCCTCTTTCTGCTGAGTTTCTTAACAATGTTCCACACAGATCTTGTGTAGAGCAGTGTGGCTATGTATATTGTCTAATAATCTAATATAATCTAATATAATGCTCTAGCAATATAGCTCTGGAGAGCCCTCATAAAACAGTTGATTACAGCTACAGGTGCATCAGGCTCTGTATCCTGTCTCAGGTACCAGGCACTAATGGAAAGTAAATCAAGACATGGACAAACAGTAACTGTTCCCTTTGCTATACCACTGCAGCTTCCAGAAAGCTTCAGAGGCCTTTCTG
Source organism: Corvus kubaryi (assembly GCF_017639235.1). Taxonomy (NCBI): domain Eukaryota; kingdom Metazoa; phylum Chordata; class Aves; order Passeriformes; family Corvidae; genus Corvus; species Corvus kubaryi. The sequence continues at coordinate 7,538,268 of NW_024580670.1, forward strand.
ACCTGGAAGCTGCACAAGGACCATCCTTGACTGGTGTGTCCAGAACTCTGTTAAATCCTCTTTCCAACCTGTATATACTGCTGACTGCTAGCAATTCATTTCCCAAGGGGTTCCACAATTCATTAATACACTGCCAGAAAAGTGTTTCTGTCCATGGAATGTACACTTTCTGTCTTTCTGGACTCAGAACCTTAGCTACACCATGAAGCATAACAAGTAACATTTATTTAACTTGTTGAAATTTCACAGCCCTGTGTAATCATGCACCCAGAGTCACCTTTTCCAAGCTGAGATGTCACAACAACAATTTACCTTTTTTTTCTTGTCATTGAAGGCCCTCTGTTTTTTTGGACGTACCCAGCATTTTTTAGGATGGGCAGCCAGAACCACTCAAATCATATGTACCATGAAGCAAAAATTTTTCCTGTTGACTGCACTGATTTCCTAATAATTTCAAATCTTCCTCCTTGCCTTTTTGCTAGTGCTGAGCACTGAGCTCAGATGTTCAGACAGCTCTCTGTAAGGACTCCAGGAATACTTCCTTGAGTGGCAATAACTATTTTAATGTTCATTAGTCTATGTGCAAAGTCAGAGTCTTCTTTCTAACCTAGTTAAACTAGAAAATGAGATTTCTGTGATCCTGCTTTGTGTGTGTGTCTGCATATGACATGTCAGACCTTTATAATAATTTTAGAGTGCATTGACAAATTTGATCAAAACCCGACTGCTCACTCGGGTTCTCAAAGACACACATGCAAGTGCCTTTACAGCTAAATGGCAAAGTTAAAGAGAGACCAAATGAGTTTCACAAGTATGGATCAAATATTGAAGACACTGAAGACACTCCCTGTCCTCCTTCACAGAGCACTTCATCATCATGCCATCCATGGGCAGCAGGCACTTCACTGGCTGTCATCCCCTCCAAACTCAGCAATGCTACACACAGATAACCTGGGGCTTTTTCAACTTGAGAGCACTCATTTCTGCACCTGGGGACATTATATGTCACACAATGTACCCACTTTCTTTTGCTCAGTGGGAATGCCATCAGTAGGTGCAGATTCCCGAGTCACTGAGAGAATACCAGCATTTGAATCTAAGCACACATAATATTAATAGAAATCCACCGTTCTGTTAAATATTGTAATATGGTAACTTTAATCATAAAGCCTCTCAGTATTTAAATACTTCAGGCACTGTAGCCATTTATACAACTAGCAGTAGATGAATTTTCAAATAGATACTTCTGAGTAATTATCCTCTTGAGACAGCACCAATTGCTAAATAATGCCTCAGTTTAATAGCACATAGCTATTATTCTGGGCACTATTAAATCTCTCAGAAATGTAACAGAGATGGTGATAAATATCTTACACTCCATTTTAGTCTTCATGTGGATGAGGAATAGGACATTTTTCCTCACCTGTTAGTTGGAGTTCAAAGAGAATTCCTTAGAAAATTAGGAGATAGCCCCTCCTGCTTGCTCTAATAAAGCAGGGTATGCAAATTTGTTCTAGGCATCAGCAAAGATGCCTTATGAGCAAAGGTAGCACTCAGACTCACAGGGAAAGGTGTCTTAGCAAAAGACATCAGAAGAAGAATAACTGGATGGGATAGTTGAGTGGGAACTCCTTACAGATTAGATGGCAAGCAACAATTGTTCTGTCGCCCCAGAACATCCCTCTGTCATTCCAGGGAAGAATTGCTGAGCAAAAAAATAGAGAGAACAGAAAGAGTATTCAGTCCAAACTTCAGTGAATCAAGGCATGACTACAGAGAGAGTTTTCAGATGAACCTGCTTTTATGTAACACACAAAGCTCTAGTCTACCAGGAAAATGCAGACCTCTTGTTCATATAAAACATTGGCCTTTATTCATGCTCCCTTAAGATGCTTTTCCTAAAACTCCGCCCGCTTGCATATTACTTACCCCTAATAAAAGATCTGAGGAAAGAAATTTGCGTTCTCTGGTCACCAGAGGTCTGTGAATAGAGCAATTCAGCATGCTGCTCCATAGAAAAAGTTGCCTTTTCATGGTCAAGAGTAAAAACATGGAAGAAAACCACATAAAAATAGTTGTCTCCTCATCCTGCCATCCTCTCTCATCTCAGGGGGGTTCCAAAGCCTTTAGAGATTATGAGCTCTCCAAAGCAAACCATGTCAGGTTGTGTTTACCTTCATGGTAGTGCACAATGTCTTGATTTAATTTCAAAAGCAGCCATCAACAATAGAAGCCTTAAACACAGAAAGCAAAAGTTAAAATTATTGCAATAAAGCCAGTTTGTAGCCACTGACTATCAAGTAGTTTCATCATCATTTGTCAGTGCATCATGAAATGCTCCTTTTTTTAATTCCACTTTGAATGATGACTGAAAACAAGATGAAGGATTGGATAACTTGCTGCCCAAAAATTCCCATTGTACTTTCCTCCTCATTAGAAAAAGTTACATTAAAAAAGGAGAAAGACTAATATGGAAATGCCAGATTTTAAGCCATGATTGAGGGCTTTACATAAAAAAAAAGCTCCAAAAGTAAAGACAGTGAAGTATCTTTAGGTGTGCAATAACAGCATTTTAACACACACACGTATATATATATATATATATGTCACTTTGGTTTCAGTACATGATAAATTTCCATTAGTATCTCACTGACAACTGAAGCACAGCTAAACACTAAGTAAGGCCATGTGGCTGTTCTGCTAAACCCTCTTGTGGAAAAGAAGGATGGTCTGAAAACTTGGGGGAAAAAAGCATACGTGTGAGGTCACATCACAAGCACTTCTTCGGCCACTACAGGGAGGGAATCGGAAGGATGTGGTCACTCCAGAGCACATGGTCACCACATGATGGAATCACATGCCCTGGACCTGAGTGTGGCCATCACCTTGACCTGTGAAAAGTCTACCTCTGAACAGCTGTATTACACCTTGCTTCAGTTTCTGCAGGTCAGTAAGTCATCAAGAGAAACAGAAGCAGCAACTTCCTCTGTCTTCTCATCCCAAAATTAACCGAGATTTAATAAAGGCATAAGATAATTTTCAGAATCTTAGATGGAAGAGGCATCTAGACCTGCTGGCACAAAGCTCTGGTGTATTCTGCTGTGAGTTTGTACAGACTCTATCTTAGGATTCAGTTAGTGATGGTTTGGTGAGAGAGGATATGAAGGAAGTTCATGTCCTTAATAAATAGAGTGACTTTATTATTCTGAATTCAGGACCCCCCCTGAAATTTCAGATCAGGAATTTCTGTATCTACAGGTCATTTCTCAGGAAGCCACACTCCCATCAGTAGATGTTCAAAACCTGGTAACAGTCTCCACACCAAAAGCATCATGCTATCTATAACTAGATGATACCAAATTTAATCTATATTAAATTCAGGAGTATTCATGGACACATATACTGACTTCTATCTCTACTAAATTACCTTTTCAGAATGTAAAGCATTTGACCAGTGCAACCTGACAAGTGCCAGATGAACGCAGTAAGTTACAAGCAGAGCAACACAGTCCAATCAATAAGTTTAGGTACGTGTTCTTAATTGTATCAGGTAGATACTCCTTTTTTACCCACACACAGATAAAACAAGTTAAAACAGTCCTGTGCTAGACAGGGAAAAATCTCAGAAGTGGGATGCTGAGAATAAAATCAAAGGTCAGTGAGAGGGAGTACTCGCTGCAGGAGGCTCACTTTGAAGCCCCCCATGTGTTAACTGCTCAGACCTGGAGCAGCCTCCTTGCTTGGTGTTTGTACAGGATCCAACCTGACAAACATGAAGCCTGGTTCAAAACATCCTACAATCACAGAAGCCAGCAAACCACAGGACTTCTGCACAGTATTTTGAGCTCAAAGAACCTTAACAAAGAGGCAAGAGTTCCTTGGATTGTCACTGGCCTGTCTAGGCATGCAGACATTCCTGGGGGAAGGTGGTTTAAAGATCGAATGTATAGCAGAACATAAACTACTGGAGCCATCTTAGGGGAGATATCCTCCCTTCCATATCACAACCTGATTACAGTCACATACAAATCTGAGTTTGTAATCACTATTATCTTGCTCTTGTCCACATTACAGCAGCATGGCATAAATAAGGATGAACTTGCCTCCCATGGCAATAATGTCAGGCATTTTACTAAATCCATGATATAAAGAAATTTCCTGCCCTGTTAGATGCCCTTTATCACATGCTTGTTGGATCTCACCAAGAAATAGTTATATGTGCATGTTTTTAAAAGATTCAGGGCTTCCACATAAATAAACACACACAGTACGCCCACAAGCTTAGGGAAGCAATAGATTCATTTTCAGCAGGATGCTCTGAAAAATAAAGGTTTTTTTCCCTAAAATGCATGAAATTGCACTAACTGATTGCCAGACCACTACAGCCTACTTACAAAAGTCTAAGAAATTTTAGCTGTTTACAAACTAGTCTTGAATGACTTCCAAAGACCTTTGTTAATGCCTGTCCCCAGAGAGGATGGACATTATGCAGGAATCCCACCTGCCACAAGAAAAAAATCAATAGTTTAACATTCTTACTTCGATACTGGTGATCCAGACCTCACAAAGAGCTACCAGGAAATTTAGCCACAGCATTTTCTGTAATTTTTAACTCATCACAGACCCAGATAAAGCTATATACCTGATATTTTGATTCTTTTTGTCTGTATTTTCCTAGCATATTTCACAGATTGGCCTCCTTGTCAGTCTAGGCTTTTAAAAAAGCAGTGATTAGTTTGACCAGACCTTAACTCCCCAGATTCCACAATTTGGCTCTTCTAGGAGTTATAATTATTGGGGGCAAGGACTGAAATGAAGTTGTCAAGTGACAGTAATGGGCTCTCTTTCTCCCTTCCGCAAGACTGATGCTATTCATTTGGAGCAGGTCTATACACAAGCCCATCTAATCTGATCTGCTGAAACCTCAGCGAGACCTGGCAGTACCTCAACTGGAAAACAGTTCTAAAATTAATAACAAGCTGATCTTTCAGTTTTATGCCTTGGCTATCACAGATACCTAATGGTGCACTTTGCCCAAGTCTCACACGGACTCTGGCAGCAGGACAGGAACAAAGACAAGAATTATAGCAGATTCTTCACTGCCACACAAATACGGCTACTTTAAATGCAGAGTTACAGACTGAGCAGACAATTTTATTTCATAATATATTCTGTTTCTCTAAGGCTTGATATCAATCTTTGCTCATTCAAAAGAAGTCTTAAGACAATTGTGTGGGAGCAAAGGGTTCTTCTCTGCTTGAGGTGTACAGATTAAAATGGGTTGAGGCTTGTCCAGTGACTGCAACACTGAAGTGACAGGGGACTACTGAATGCCATTGATTCCTACTGAGTAGGAAGAAAAACATGAATACAATATCTTAATTTCTTAAATCTCAATTAATTATAATTCAATTTGGCAAGGTCTAACACAGGAAAATATCTTTACTTTCCCATCTTGTACACTTTTAAATGAATTTGAGACTATATGATTGATGGAAGCTTTCAAGCTTTTAAGTAGTGGATACTATATATAAGCTTTCCGTAGATAAATGATTTCCCCAATGTGAAAATGTTAGTTTTAATGAAATGAAATAGCCTTAATTGGTTGTGATGGAAAGTAAACCTTGAGATAAACATTGCATAAATAATTCACATCCTTCCATCTGGGGAACTTCTTCCTGAACTGCAAAGTGTCTCCAATCTGAAATGCAATGCATATTATTTTAGCAGCAACCAAAAAAAATGTAGACTTCTTCCCATACACTGCATCTGGAGTGTAGAGCATCTGCCATTCTGGAGCTGAGTGCATAATTTAAGACAGAGTTTTAAAAAGATTTTTGATTCTGGACTAAAACATTTTCTCCTAACACATGGTCTTCCACAGAACTGGTGTCCGCTGTAACCGGATCTAACTTTAAATGGATCTGTGGAAATTCACATTTTCCATTATGATGCAACTGGAATATGTAAAAACTTCTCCACTATTTTCATTTACATCATACTGTGGCCAAGGCAGCATCTAAAAGATACTTGGAGATACAGCTGTAGCATATTTCACACTGGTTTATGCTGTATGACCTTAATGCTCCTATTCTACACTTACTGCTTATTTAAGAGTTGGTCTCCTTTTCAGGAACAACTTTTCCCCATAGGACTTGCTACTCACATCTATTGCTGACAAACACACTCAAGGTGGGTCCCCTTGTTACAACAGAAAATACAGCTGATCACAGATTCTGTGCAGAATTTATGGCCCCAACTGTCCCTTGCACAAAAATCAGGGGGAGAACATGGAATCCGTGAAACCACAAAACCTACATTTATGCTATTTGATGCAATCCTATAAAATTCACCATGGAAAACATAAACAACCATAGCTTCTATGTTGTGATCTTTTGGGTGTTGTGCAAATGAAGCCTAATAGCACAATTTATTTTATTCTGATCACATCTCTTGTTCAGCACAGCTACCAACTTTCCCTGGGTGCCTGAAGGAAACTCAGAAAAGTAAAGTTTTTCTTCAATGGTATTATTCAGAAAAGATTACAACCTTTGATGAAAATAATGTTGATTTAAAACATGAATACGTAAAACAAAAGCCTCTGAAGTGAAAATGTACTATCTATACATAGCTTTTAAAAGGTTTCAATCAACAATAATGTTGATTCAAAATGTTGTTCAAAATGTTTCAATCAAAAATAATATTCTTAAAAAGGGCAACTGCTAGTGACTTACTTATTTTTTTGCCTATTATACAAAATAAATATAGAAGCATAATGAAAGAATATATTATCCTTGCTTATGTTCATTGTCACGATTTTTATAGGATCAAATCTAACAGACGATGGAAATGAGTTTTGCAGTTTCACTATGCCTTCTGGTCATCAAGTGATAAGTTCCTAGCTGTTGACCATTTTTATTCCCTTTCAATGCAGACTCCAAAATAAACAATTCCAACACACAGAATAAAACTTGTAGGAATAATTTTCTTCTCTCTCTGCAAAAGCTTACAGAGGTTCTCACAAAACAGGGTTGGATATAATTGTTCAGCGGATTCCCTCAGACCATTTCCTTTTTTTCCAGCAAAGCACAACATACCCTGGGACTGGACTCAAATGGCAGAGCTTACTAAGGCTGCCTCTACTCACTCTGAAGTCTGCTATGCTTAAAAGGTTTCTCCTGGATTGGGTAGCTCTTAAATGTGGAGAAGTGCTACTGGTTGAGTCACAAATCATTTAACAGGATTCTGCTCTGCTTCCATAGAGGCACAAGCAATGCTAGCAGGTTTTAATACCTATCAAAGAGCATCAGAAAGGTGCTGAGATTTTCCACCCATGGAATGACAAAGAAAGGAAACGGGGATTTGACATGCCAGGATTTTTGTTGTCTCCTTTTACTGGAGAAAAGCACCTAAAATACGTGAACCTTTTTCATGTCACTCCATGTAATTTGCAGCTTGAATTATTTGGTTTTCTCTATTATTTTCATGCAACATGGGAAAGGGGGAAAGACAGGGAAAAAATGAAATTTTCAAACCACAGCACTGAGTCAGGGTGACTCAGAACAGGTACCAATTAGGAACGGTGAGTAAATGTTTTGAAACTGCCTCGATTCCGCTTGGTGACATCTGCGTTAGAACAGCTTGCTCAGAGAGGATGTGCACGAAGCTGCCTTTAAGTTTCTTCATTCTCAAAATCTAAATCTTTAACACTCAGAGCAGCTCAACAGTTTCATAGTATAAGGAAAAAAGAAAAGGGGGAAAAAAAAAGGGAAGCCTTATGCTCAGAGTAATTTTGCAGAAAATCCCCAAACCACAGAAAAACAATTTCTTAGAACTTAATGTTAACGGCTATTCAGGAAATACAAAATGGTTCTTTTAAATATTTAAACATATAAACAGTGACTGAGAAAGCATTTCTTATTAAGCATTTTTATGGTTACAGCTACTTTGCTGCTGAAAAAGCAACTACTTATAAAAATAAAGCTAATATTTATGGGCACTATAACTCAGGAAGGGACCTCTTTTATAAGACATTTACTGCAGCAGCCATTGCAGCTGCATCATGCTAATGCACAAAAATGAGGGGTTTTTTAAACTCGAGCTAGCATTTAACAACTTTAAGTAAATGATAGTATATGAAATTAACTTTCAACAGTAGTAAAAAACAGAAGAGCAAGGACCAAATCTGTGAATTGTTGATTATCCTCCCACTCTGTAAGCGCCTGCAATGGGACCAAGAAGTAGGGAACACTGTGACCACCACAAAAGGAGATGATTTACAGAGCTGTGCAGGTAATTAACAAATTACCATGCACAGGCCACCTCTCCTTGAGTGGCTGCAACCCCTGCAAGTTCAAAACTCCCCTTTGCATTACTCTCCCCCAGCATCAAGAGCTGGATACAACACATCTTTTACAACCACTGCAGGAAAAAACAACCCACCAACCCTGTTCTCTGGGAGTTATGTCCTGATGTTTTTCTCCTCTCCCTGGTAACTGCTGACAGCCCTCATTTGTGAAAACTTCTGTTCTACAGCACCCATTACCAAAAGACCTAATTACAGCAGTAGAGAGATATCCTTACAAACCTAGATGGCATGACCTTTATAGTACAAGCTCAAGGTCATACTTTAATTCACACAAAGTCCCCAAGATTATTATTTTACAACGTATGCAATAATCAAAGCCATGCTTTAGGGTTTGGCAGACAAGCTGTTCTGTCTATCAGAATAACTCACAGATGGTATGTATGTGACACAACATATTCATCATGTTATATTCTTAGTATATGCAATTTTCCCCCTTGCTAAATTTTCCAGTGTTCAGCAAGGGCTCTAAGAAACTGCCAGTGCCTTGGAAGAGATACCCTGCCAGCCTTGTTGTCTTTAAATTAACTGATGAAGAAAGAATCTAAGGTTGAAGAAACTCATTCTCCTGTGTAATTCTAAAACATATTGAATTTGATTTTTTACCTTAGGTACTATTTTTTAACTTCTATTTTGCTCATGTTTATTTTCTGTACTTCACATACTGCACTTTCTTTTTACTTGATGTGTGCTATATTGTTTTAGATTTTGCTCTTACTTCTGCTTATTTATGATCCTTTTTTGACCAAAATCTCAGTAAGATTTGCTTTAGGGGCATTTAAAGATCTTTTTTTCCAGGCAGTTGCATGCATAAGTGAACCATTAAAACTGAATCAATTCCGTGAATCAAACTGAATGACAACAAACTAAAATGAGCAGAAATATACCTAAAGCAACAAGCAGATTACTTTTTTTTACTTATTTGTAACACTGCTTTTTTCCTCTCCTTGAGTTCTTTTGATGAAATAAAAAACTGCTTTTAAAAAAAAAAAATACTGGGATGAATTTCCCATCCTGAACACCACATAGTTTTTATGCAGGAAAACACACAGAGGCAAAATGCACCCACACAAGGTCACGTTTCAGATGCTGGCCCAGCAGCCTATTTTAAAGCTCATCATTTGGAGGAGTGAACCACCAGGCACAGGCAAGAATTTATGAAAATAAACTTCCTGCTCCCAATTTCTCTTGCTTCTGTTACATCTGTCTGTCATTTACTCCCATTTTACTTGTGTTTTAAAGCCTCAAGAACAAAAGTCACCTCTACCACTGATCTTTGCTTTGCACACTGTGCTGGCTTGGGTTAGTCCTCTGTTAAATGAGGACAAGAGTTGAGAGAAAAATGACTGAAAATCGGGTTCTCTGCTCTGGAAAGAGCACACCAACATAGCCAGCAAACAACCCACCACGTTTTTTGTTACAGAATGATAAATGTCATTGCCATGATCAGAATTTTACAATGGTTTTCGGTGTTTTAGCTTTTATGCTGGAAACCAAAGCATTAATAAAGCAATTGGAGTAGTAGGCATGTAACTCCACAAGTGTCAGTAGCAAGGCTTCACATATGTCACTGTGCAGTAATAAAAGGCTTCATATATAGTGCTAGCACTGGATGTTACTATTTTGATTTTTTTATATGAGGAACTAAGGACAGGAATGCAAGCAAATGGAGGAGAAAAATGAAGGCAATTCCAATTAATCATTTCCCCTAGTGACATTTTAATGCATTATTACAATTATTCTAGAATGTCCTCAAAGGACCATCACATCAGCTTTTTCAGACTTCATTTTTCACCAAGTAAAAATTGAACAAGCAGTCTTTCTGAAAAGTTTGGATCTCTGAAGGGGCAATACCCGTTCATCTCTCTGACTTTGTGGAAACGAGGCTACTACACATGCTGTGATATCAGGTGTGCTATATTACCAGGGCCTCTTTCCATTTCCTTGTACCTTCACTGGCCTGAGCTCCCCAATGACCTTCAGTTCTGCATTTTCAGAAACTGACTGGAAATATGGCAAGAAAAAATGTAACAGCCCGGCGGGGGGGGGGGGGGGTGTGTGTGTGTGTGTGATTGTGTGTGGAGGAGAGGTGCTGGGGGATTTTTTTTAAGCTATAAAGTTACTTTAATATTTTTTCCATTTCACAGCATATGAGTAAAATAACCTCTTCTGTCTCAGCATAATTAGTTCCCCCGTCCTGGCATGCCTAGGAGCCTCGTGTTGTTTGGGGTGTTGTTTGCCAGAGAACACTTAATATTCTCATCTATCACATGAATCAATAAAACATAACCCTGTTTTTCACAAGGTGGCAGTGTATTAGGAAGAGTCATATGGGCTGAGTTAATTTAAAAGTAATAGACTGAAATTGTCCACATTACTTTTATTGAACTGACAGAGCAGGTCCACTGCTTCTAAGAAATTAATCCCATTTCATGGAATCACAGAGCAAGGCCATAAAGGTTACCTGTTTATCTTTAAAAATAGCGAAAAAAAAATTAAACTCTGGTTTCTACTTTCAGAATATGGGAATTTTTAAAAGACATTACTCAGGAAATGAATAGGAGAATTAGAGCTCTATGTGCTAGTTCGAAAACAAACCAGTGGTATGCACCAAGTCAGAATAACAATTTAATGGGGAAATTAAAGAAAAGGGAAAAAAATAAAAGAAAACACTGGTTCAAACTGACAGAGTCAAGGTACAACCTGACACCCTGTTAGGCAGGGTGGTGGCAGCAGTCTGGTAGAATGGTTGCTGCAGCCCTCTGAAGTGGTGATCCTGTAGAAAAAGGGTCTGCTCTTCCTCAGAAGGTCCAGTGGTGGCTGTGTAGCCCCTGTCCTCTGGAAATCCAGTGGAAAGGGTTGGCTCTGGTGTTCAGAATCTCAGATTATATCCAGGATGGGATGCTTGGTTCCTCCCTCTGGGTGGAGCATCTCACAATGGGGTAATGAGTCATGAGGCCAAGTGTTGATTAGGCTCATTAACAGAAGATAGTCCGGAGGGAGTTATCTCTGAGTCAGGCGGCAGGACAATGATGGGCAATTAACAGAAAGATAGTCTGGGGAGAGGAGGCAAGGAAACACTGCCCCTCCTGGTTTCAGCAGCTCATGAGGATGATAATAGAATACACTGCAACCCAGGACACTATCAGATTGATCATATAGCCATTGGGTTAAGTTTATGTTCATCAGGGAAGAAGCATCTCTCTGCTGATTACAAAAAGGTCAAAACCTGAAAATAAACTTCAGGCACCTCTGACATGCATGAAAGCGAGGAGTGGAGTTCACATTAATTTCCTTAATCCTCAGTGGAAGGACAGGGTCCCTTCAGAGGGCAAATGATCCCAAAGGCTTGGTGACCCTCGGGACAGTGCAAGCCATTATCGAACAAAGTGGAAAACCAGGGTGAAGAGTCCAAAGCAGGGACCGTGGTTTGGTCCATCTACCCAAGCTGGTCCTAAGAGGACAAAATCCCAGCAATGAATTCCCCCCAAATTAAGAGCAGGCAGGATGCTCACTGCTGGATTGTGCTGGAGGCCTTCTACCTGCAACACTAACTCAGTCCCCCACCCCAGCTATGTTTGGGTTTGCTAACACCTTGTACTTTAAAATGTTCTAGTAGTTCGTCCTGGACACATTCATACAGCACAGTGCCAGAGAGGAGGGGTGAGCATGGTAGGACAGGAGCATTAGCAGGATGTGTCAGCAAAGCAGTTTCACTTTCCATAATACCTGTTTTATCATTACTGGACCCATTACAGGAGGTTACCAGGCAGGAAACCTTCACTGCAGGAGACAGTGATGCACTTGTCATAGCATCCCCACACCATGTCTGGAAATTCTGACCTTTGTTTTACTAAAAATTTCATCCTCAAATTGATACATTTCTTTAGATGTGAAATTAAAATCTTCAGCACCAAAAATATATTTGCATCCAAGGATACATGTCATTTCTCATATTCTGCTATTTAAATCATTTGACTTTGAGTGAGATATGGGAGAAATTTAAGTTTCAGTACATTTTAGTCTCCATCATGTCAAATTTACAACCCTGGAGTAAATCACACTGCCAAGACAAATGTCTTCACTTAAATCAGATTTGTTGCTTCCTTCCATACTTCAGAACATTAATAAAATTGGAGTTCTAGTTCATAATAATAGTTTCATCCTCACTGTGCCAGGAAAACCACAAAAAGTTCACAGGAACCTTAATTCACCCTCCCCATGCTCATTTCTCTAGGTTGAATAATTCTAGGCCCTGCTTTTTATTAGCTGTGTGAACGTGTGTACATCTGACTCAGATTGTTACCAGTGCACCAGCATGCACACAGTCGGTCCAGGTACACCAAGATTTGCTTTAAATGCTTTCTCAAAGTGCTGTTCTTATCTTCAGACTTCACGAAGATTGTAGTCATTAAAATCAAGAAAACAGCTCTCTGGGAAAGGTGCAAAAGCACCTGAAAGCAAGCAAAAATGGCAGGGATGTTTACAGCTCACTGAAATTACTTGACATTTCTCCCACAGGTAAAATAAATTTCTAACAATTGTTTTTCTCTGTCATCTTCCCAACACCTCCTACATCTGTGTTCTCAAGAGAACCATGACCCTCTTTCACTTCTGGATCTGATGCCCAATTACAGGAGCTGCTGCTGAAGGGAATTACAGATCTAGTCCCTACAGCAGATGCAAAGGAGATGATTTCTTTATGTTCCCCTATTGCAGCACCACCCTTGACCCCAGTCAGAGGCCAAGGCACATTGCTTTAGTCTTCATGCAAAGTTAAAAGGCAGGCCCCCACCAAGGCACACAGCACTGAGCCAGGGTGGCACAAGGGTGTAAAGTGCACCCGTGCAACAGCAGTTCACAGAGCAGACACCTCAGCATGTTAAAAAAGGAGCACCTCTTGAAGCTTTTTGACCCACTGTTTGACTAATCATCATTCCTAAACTTAGACACTAACATAGATGGGGCGAGTGACACAAACCTGGATTTCTGGCACAGAACAAGGAACATGAATGCATCGTTCTAAGTACCACCCATGGAAGCCCCTCTGACACGTGCGGCTCCGGCATTACATACAGCTTGTCAGGAGCCCTCCCTAATGGGAGGCACATGTGAGTGGAATGTTGCTGGGAAATCTGTGTGATTCAAAATGCTTACTGCAGCATTATTACAGTAATCTTTCAGCATGCTTTTACTCCCCAACCTCTCTCCATTTTAACAAAACAATCCTAAGCCTGTATTGACAACGGGGTTTAATGAAAACCATACATTTCATGATGAGTGTTTGGTCATGCACGGGAGATTTGTTTGGAATCAGGATCACTTCTCTCTAGGAATATGACAGGAGATTAAATCATTAAAAATGTATAGTCTGTAATTAGTTTATCATTGCCAGAATTGCAGGAATATTTTCCAACACAAAACTGAAGCCACCAGCAAGAGATCATTTTGAAAGATCAATGTTGCTGAGATATCAAAAACCAAAGTAATTAGGAGACAGCAGGCACACTGTCCTCCTCTGTACTTCTTTTTTACTTCTTTTTTTCTTGTATACACGGACACATACATAGACATAGATAAAAACTGTGTAACTCGCTCCTTATAAAACCATCCAGTGATGGGACCGACTCTGTGAGCTACAGAAACACTATTAATGATTGTCTTAATTGACATGGTGATGTAAGATTATTCTGAAGCATCACCATCTTCTAAGCCTTGAGGATTTATACTAACTGCATAATTCTGGGGAAAGAAGAGAAAGCACCACAAACAGGATCTTGGTATTAGTTAATTATGGTACTGCAATATTTTCACCAGAGGCATTTTAGAAATAAACTGCAGTACAGTGATGCTGTTTGTATTGCAATAGTTAAGGTGGTTTCAGACCATAAATTATAAACCTAATTTTTCAGAGTTTATGACAGGGCTATAAAAAAAGGAACCAGCCCTAGCCAGTTTTCTTTTACGACATAAAAAATTAGCTATTTGAAAGCTATACATTTATGCATGAGTTCAGTGATTTCAAATGGTTTGCCCCCTCCCACACTCTCCTCTTTCCAGTATGGACAAAGCCATGGTCACATTTGATGGCCACTCTCCTCTTCCTCCATACTGTGCCCCAGTCCCTCAGATGTATTGCCACTTAAAATCAAATTATTTTGTTTTCCAGTGGGAATCAACAATATTATGTGAGTCACCATCCCTGGACAACTCTTTGTATGTATTTAGTAAGGAAATATTAAAGCTGTCATTTTCAATATGAGGTTCACAGACCCCTGGGGGACTAATTTTCTGGAGAAGATAATTAAGAAAAGTCAGCCTACTGTCAGTAGGCTTAAACTCATTGAAAAAGGGCTGACACTTCATCAGGAAAATGTCTAGGAGACTCACAAAAAAGAAAACAAACCCAAAAAAACTACAACCAAAACCAAAAACCTTCACTGAAATACTAGTTGGTTTTTTTTTTTTTTTTTTTTTTTACAAGGAGAATATGAATTTAAAGCAGCACAGAGGGTTGATACCAGCTTCCAGTGCAGAGTTTCACTGCAAAGCAGATGTCAGCCCTACAGGCTCAGAGCTCACACGCAGGACTCAAAGCAGCAAACGCCAGCTCCGCCTGCGAAGGGAGCAGGGAATTCCCACCATATCCACGGCTCCGCGGTGAAACCACCACCTCACCAAGCTGCCACTGAGCCTCCACCTCCTGCCTGTGTGCACGGATAAGTGGAGGCAAACATGTCAGCTCAACGCCCTTTTGAGTTGGAGTTGCTTTCTGGATCTTGGTTTCTTTGGAATTGTGTATCAGAAGAAAATGTCCACCATATTTAATAGAAAAAACAGACTGTCCTTGCCTCAGCTTACCAGTCCTTTGTCCCTTCTGACCATGGTGGGGCAGGCTGCCTGGCAGGCATCTTTCTCTTTTTAGAGACCCCTTTCTACAAGACAGGAGGGTATGAACACAGACATATACCAATGGGGCCAGGAGCAGAGATCAAGCTCTTTCTGGGCTAACAATTACCTTGATGCTTGTGGGCTTGACTTTCAGGAACTGTATTGACTTGAAATTATCCAGAGCCATGTGTCAGGTCCCTTTCCAAATGGGAGACAGGATCCTAAGTCACTTAATACACCTTTTTAATATACTTCCCTCTGCTCATTAATATTGCCAGAGCTTTATGCAAGCAAGTCTTTCAGCATACAGTTTGGTTTTATACATGCTTTTCATTAACAGTGAAAATACAATCATTTTACATGACCATTCACATGGCACCGACACTTTATAGGTGTGCAAACATCCTTGTTCTATGAATTATATGTATGTATGTGTAAATAAATGAGAGAGAATGCAGAGGAAAATCACTTATCAGATATTAGTCCCAACTTCTTGAAAGGGATACGATATTTCTGTTTGAAGCGCACTTGAAGTACTTTAAATTGACATACTGAAACCTCTTCAACATCATTAACCTGGATTGAAAATAATCAATAAATAATCATTTTGCATGTAAGTAGGAAAGACAAATGTCTGATACATCAATTGTGAAACCCCTTCTGTACTAATGGTTGCCATAACCTAGGGGATCGATTCCATTACGGATATTTACACAGTGACCTATTAGGAATACACGGAAGTATCATTTTTACATTGATTATCCATCCTTAGAACAGATAGTAATGCATACTTAAATGCATGGATTGCAAAAATAATTTTTAACCTTTGTACGTACTCTTTGTTGAAGAGGAAATCATTTGAGCATCATGGTATGAAGGACACAAATTCAATTTATATCTTAAGAAGAGAAGACAACTATGAATGCACGTAAGAAAATTCTGATTTGTAACAACTACCTAGATCACAAATGTTTTTTATTTGAACCCAAGCAAACTATACAGACATTGCTGGAGAACCATAAAATAAATCCATATCGAACTTTCACAAATTCTATCACCTTTTGAAAATGCCTGAAGCAAAGTTCCCCTTCTGAACAGCTCCACTATAAACCAACATAAACTCTAATCTGTATGCCTGATGCTGGAGGTAGAACATTTTAATTTGACAAACCTGTCCTGTGTCAAGTGTCCACAGTAAATAGCAGAACTAATTGGGAGGCAAGTGCAAATTCAGCCATGAGCTCACAAACAGCCCAAAGGTTACACCTGAGGAAGATCCCCTCCAGCCACTGCTGTCTGCACCCCAGGGCACGGCATCTGCCTGCCCTTCTGGCTTGGGGCAGGGCCACCGTGCCACCAAGGAAAGGAATAACCTCCTCTTTGTGCTCCAAAGGAGAAAAAGTCCATGGGTTACCAGGCTAGCTGGGAATGAGCAGATGCAAATGGGAGGAAGGCTATTATCAAGGCTCCGAGCGAGTCAGAGGCTGCTGCAAAGCTGACGCCCTCTGTCTAGGGAAGGCAATGGTGGTGAAATGCTGTAGCCACATTGAGAGGACAAACACTTGTAGCTGATGATGGTCACTGCTATCTGAAGAAAGTGGAGAGAGCAGCTTGTTTGTAAAAGCGAGGTCTGGTCATCTTCTGCCAAAGAGGAGAAATGGCTTCTTTTATTTGGCTCTATGTAGGGCTCTTGCCAGAAAAGAAAGGGAAAAATAAACTACGGCCTTCTAGTCTAGTATATTTAAAACAAGCTGTCACTAAGTTAACCAAGGCCCAAAAAAGGCATGTAGTACCTGCTCTTAGCAAATTCACTTACTGATTATCAAATCAATTTAGCAATTCACCAAAGTGCCTATCATCCCTCAAAACTGTCACCACACCTGTCAACAAAACCAGGGACCAACTCCTCTCTTAAGGACATAATGTGTCAGATTAAAGGTCCTATTCAAATCACAGCTTCCTGCCAGTTCTGATCTCCTCCTCCATCTTTCATGCCATAATCTTCTTAAAATGACCAAAAGCCACAGGTTTTGAAAATGCTGAATTTTCCACCTGCCAGCAAGGCCGGTGGTGGCACAGCAGGGACAGCAACAGCCCTGCAGTGAAGCACTTCTCAATAACAAGAGGCAAAGGTACAATAATTCCTCCCAGGAACTCAGAGGGCAGCCACTGATCTTTACAGTCTTTATCACAAAAATGATTTTTTGGTAATGTTGTTAGATATAAATAGGTCTTTTTCAACATGAGCTTCTCCCTTGCTAGAGATGGCACATATATGTGGAGCAGTCAGGGAAGCGATATTGTCCTGTTGAATATCTCCTGTCCTTCACAGCAGATAGCATCAAAAATAAATTTTCCAGTCCATTTCAATTCATCCAACACACATGCAGTTCGGGAATCTGGTGAGTATACTCAAGAGGAACAGACCTAAATCTCTTGCCATACTTATCTGCAGGTTACTTATTTGCATGGGCATTATTTCAGCCATGCACACACTACTTCTGGGTCCTGGGATGTGTATCACAATCCCACAAATAGTTCCCCACAATGTGAAGAGACGTGGACCAGCAGGAAACATTAACAGAAAGAAGCAGCATCATGTTTAACCCAGCAATAATTTGGCATTATTAGAGCCTGGGCACAATCTCCATCTACAAAATCAAAATCTCAGTTGTGCCCAGCTCCCGCTCCTCCCCTCTCCATGAGGTCAGCAGAGCCAGCATCAGGGAAGCTCTAAATTCGAAGTAACTCTTTCACAAAACTCCCTGCCATTGTGAGCATTGCAAACTCTTGAACCTGTTCAGTATGAGGCCTCATTTTAATCTTCTGAACATCCTTTCTTTTTAAAGCATAAGCAGATTAAGCTCACTAGGCATCTTTCTTCAGCAATCACCACAGACGCATTAAAATACAGCAAATGAAGAAGGTCCGATAAGGCTGTAATGAATGCATTATCTCAAATCCCAGATTGCTATAACTTTAGAGAAGAAATGAACCTAAGAACAGACTTTAAATACTGTTTCAAGGATAAAGTATTGATGTATTGATCTTATGAGTGCCATTATCTGATGGCTATCTCTGGGTGTCAGGTGAATCCATTCACTGCTAGAAAGACACACCAGGTTGTCAAGGCCTGACAATTATCATTACTAATTATTTCTCTCCTGCTACCCCTTTTCAGTTCCAGCTTCTGACTTGTAGTGTTATCAGAATGTTTTCCACTGCTACCTTACTTAAGTATGATGGGAAAATATCTGAACTAACTCTTCTAATAGTGCAGCAATATAATGTCAGGGATCATGCATAGCAAGTGTTAAGCAAACCAAAATGGTTTGCTAGGAAGCTTTCTTTGAAACAAGAGCATGCTCTACAGAAAATATTAATTTCCTCTGACATGGTCTCATGTTCAAACTCCTCAGAGTTGAGAGCTGTATCTGAGCTTTCATATGGTTCATGCATATTTCATATTTCTTTTCTTTAAAATGGACCAACACAACAGCCATTTGAGCTGCAAGAATCCAGAAACAGATCTTTTCAGTTTCTTGAAATACCACCTTGTAATGCTGTAATCCTGCACCCTGGAAATACAGCAATTCCCTGCCAGGGGACACACAGCTCAATACGCATTCACAATGCTACAAAAGGAAGAGAACAGGAACATTTTATCAGAAGCAACATAAGGGATATGAATTTTCAGACTTGACCAACTTGGGTCTTGGTCTTGCTACTGCTAAACTGTCTGATAAATCACCATATGGTTCAGTGGGAGGGCTACCAGGCTTTCAGAAATGGTATTCCAGCAACAACAGCCTGTAGCTTCCAGCCTCACTGAGTAAAGAGCTCATGCTTTAACATTAGTGACTGATATGTTTGAAGGTCTCTACTTCAGGTACTTGCATTTTTCCTAGTTAAACAAGGAACAAGGGGAATATTAGATGAGGTTGAAGAGAAAGACATGACTACAGATTTCAGGATGGGTGACTCAATTTATGTTCAGGAAATACTGGGTTTTACTTTTACTCACTTGAAATTTCATCTTTTGAACGTAGCTCATTAAGTGAGTGCTCACATTCCTGCCTCCCAAACAGAACGAGAGCTCTCAAGCAAAGAATTTCAAATGAATCTTTTTCAAAACTGCCCTCTAATTGCCTATCTCCTATTTTGAACTGGATGTAATGACAATTCTTAAGAGATATTATTGTCCTGTCTAGAACATGCCACCTCAAGACCAAATGTGTCACTCAACTCTCAGCAAACCACCCTCTCCCTCAAGAGCACTAACCTTCCCTAGGATTATAGAGACCACATATATAGAGAAAGGAGCACAGAATTCCCCCCTCAACCAAAGTTGATGAGAAATTAAGCAAAAGAGGCTTTCCTCTTCTTTTCAAATGAATTTTGTAATTTTGACTACTCATCTGAGGGTAGTTCTGCATTTTAAAATGTTAAACCCGCTACTCTTTGAAAACCCCTTGAGCACTGCATGCAGGCATTGAGTATTGAATTTGTTATCTTATTTGTAGGCATTACCACCCTGAAAGAATGGAAGGGCTTTATGTAGGTATAAAAATCAACTAAAATTACCCTTACAGCAGTCTGGTTAAGGTACAGAGCAAAGAAAAGCACCATTGCAGTTCTGAACTTCAAAACACAGAATGTAGTAAAAACGTATATAAGGGCAAAAATGACAAAATTGAAGAAATTTCATCCATTTATGGCATGATCAAATCCCTAAGATCTCTCTCTCCCTTTCATAACAAATGTGTGATAGATGTTGTACTAATGCATGCTTTAAATTCTCAAGTAAGTTTGCTTCTCCACCCTACATTTCGTGTCCAAGAGCGTGTAAAAAGTCAAATTTGCCCCCAGTCCCAGAGAAGAATGATTCATCCCTAATTTATTAGGGAAACACTCTCAATCCTCCTTTCCTGGACACAGTCACCTCTGGAGAAACTAATGCTCTTTTGGCAGACCAGGTGCCATTTTCTGTGCTTGAATAAACCATTAAAGAACTGTTAGCCCATTGTAGGGGGAAAAGCTCTTTCCCACCTGGTAACAGTATTTCTAGCTCCGGTGGGAAGCCTAAATTTGTATTTCTTACACATGTGTATATCAGAGCTATGTTTTATAAAAAAACTCTACTGAATGGTCAATGGCCAACAATAGCCAAGTGTCTTTGTGGGATATGCTAAAAAAGGCAGTGAACACTGAAGGCAGCTGCAGGCATTTCCTGGAAATACCAGCCCACTTTGCCTCCTCTCTGAAGCCAGAGGATAAAGGAAAGCCCCTTCTATGGACAGCCAGCCTAGATGGGACAGTGATAGAAAAGGGCACTATTGGCCTTTTGTGGAATGTGCTGAAAAGCCCAACTATTTAGGGAATAAAGAATTTTTCTTATTAAGCCATGTAGAGAAACAGGAAGCAAGAGGACACATATTCAGGGATACAACTATTTTCGCCAAATTGTTTTTTCTTTACAGAAAGACAAGAGTCTCAAAGCATAAGCAAACACACACATTTTTTTCTTGTTTCCAACAACTTGATTTTTATTTCATTTCTACCAGACAGTAAACTCTAGCTGTGTTTTAGATCCTTTTTCAACTTTAGTTAACCTTCCCATCTTGTCTGGAAATACAGTGCCTTTGAACTGGGGAAATAACAAGGACTATGCTCATATTGCTGCCTGATCTCTAACATCATGTAATACTTTATACTAGAAAAAACTATAGCAATTAATCCCTGCAACCCTGCAGTTACAGCAGCAGCACTGCTGTATCCCAGAGCAGGAATCCCTCTGGGGCAAGTGCTGCACAAACCCAGCAAAGAGATAGTCTTTGTTCCAAAGAGCTTTTAGATTCAATATAAGAAACTGCAAAGGGATTCAGGTAAAAGGGTAAGAAGGTAAATAGTCCACAGTGAATGTATTTCACAGCCTTGTTCCCCCTTAGAATTAAAAAGTCTTCTGGTGACCTGCACTGGAAAATCAGTTCTAATGAAAACCTTTTTTGGATACACAACTAACCAGACAAGAAGATGCGTCTTCCTTTCTGGTTTACACAAGCTTTTGATCATCATCCCTTACAATGCAGTTCTTTAACATGTGATTTAAAAAAAAAAAAAAAAAAAAAAGTTTCTGAATAAATGTATTGAATTTTCTCACAGCAAAAAACATGTCTGACGTAGCTTGGGATGTCTGACGTTCTCTTGGCACAAAATTATAGCAACTGTTTAGAATTCTTCAGGGAAAAAAAACCCAAACAAAATCCAAAAGAAGTAAAATGCAATCAGTAAAGTACCAGTATAATAGATAATTTTTATAATTTCCTGCTTGCTGCCTTAAATCATGATTAACCTTAGTGAAATCTATTCTGATTGTTTGAATCCCAGTGAAATGACTTCCATGGGAAATACTGGCTGACAGCTACTCACCAGCCCATTAACCACATTAAGGTTTTGATCTTTTTGTGTGCCAAGGAAACATTATTGCTTCTTAACATATCTGTGCAACGTTTCTTTTATCCCTCATGCACCTAAATATTATCTCTCTTTGTTATTTCCAGAGGGTCTATTGGGATAATCATGAAGGATCACACATCTCCAGCAGAAGACATCCCAAAGACTGCTGGATTTGCCCAACAGAAAGGGGCTGTGCTGAGCACTTATTAAGCTTCACATGTTTCTAACCAACATGCCAGGACCCTCGTGTGGAGCCAGCCTGGCACAGCATGGGGTGTGCACCTGTACTAGTGCTTAGAGCCCACAGCCCAGACACACTTGAGGGACCTGCAGTTCCCCTCCCTGTAAGCCTCATGTGCTTCATGGCTGTGCACTGGAACCTGAAAAAATTGCCTTTGGGCATTAAGTTCCCAAACTTCGAAAGCTATGAGCAATTCTTGAAAACTTGATCCCTGTTTAAGACTGAAATGGCCATTTCTACTGAGAGTAATCAAACAGCCCTTTAATAGTTGCAGGAACAAGTTTCTTTTGCAGCATTGCTGAAGCCCCCTTTTCTAGCCACACTAAGTGATGCAGTGCTTCTGTCCAAGATGTGTTTGATGCTGAGGTTCAGCTGACTCCCCACCTCAACTCTAACCCAGCTTAGAAAGCCTCAGTGGATAGCTTCCCTACCTGCACTCACCTCTCACCATCACTGCTGGGGAAAGGAAGCTGACATGAATGTGTTAGAGAACAGTTCATGCTAAACATCCTTTCAAGTCCATCAAAGTCCTGTTCCTTACAGCCAGAACCAAATGAAGTCACCTCCTCATAAAGAACCACCTTCCCTTGCAGGAGACTGCTAGACACTCTCACATGGCAGCTACCTAACATGTTGAAGCAGCAGAAATAGCTATCACCTGTTGTCCTCTTCCTTCTCCTGCTATAATCAAGTAACTTTTCCAGAAGAACAGAATTTAGTAAGCTCCCCTACATATTTTCCCCCCTTTTTTATCACACTGAGTGCCCAGAGCAAATGCCAGTAAATCCAGTTGCTGAAGTACCCAGGGAGCTCAGCATGCAGAGCTCACCTTTACAGCTGGGGAAGAGACAGTCCCATTTTCCAACTCAGACAATCCTACATTTCAAGTAACAATCCTATTGAATCTGCTACCTTTTATTAAAGTAGCTCTTACAACTCTGTCAAATTCTCCAACCTTTGTATTGATTTTTTCTCCTATTCAAAATAACTCTCCTTTACAACGAGCTGGCTGTCAGCCTCTTATCTCTTATTTTCACCCCATCTGATCCTCCTTCTCCTTTGTCAGTCTTTCCAGATTCCAATTCATCATGTAGAAAATCAGGGACTTACATTAAGAAGAATGTACAACTCTTAGCTCATCATTAACATACTGTAATTGCAGTGTAGTGCTACTGCCTCTGACCTTTTCTACAAGTCAGTCAAAATCCTTTGGGGAAAGCAGGACATTCCCAGCCACCATGAAAAGAGTTATCTCTGATTCATGCTACTGGAGAGTTATTTCAAAATAAAACTCTGGAAGCATTGTAACATTTGTAATTCACTCTAGAAATACTGAGGCCTGGTAGACGGCAGGAAGATGCAGCCATAAGACCAAACTGCTTTTCCATTCCTAAATTTTGTCTGAGTCTCTACACGTACAGTCCCAGGATACACTAACCACTCCACTGAACATATTTAATTTCAGACCATCCTCTCCTGTTTCTTCTTAATTATCATGGGACATTCACAGAAAAGATCAGCCAGATGGAGACTAAATATTTCACTACTACAAGATGGAGCATTCTGCACTAAAATGGAACCTTGATTACAATAAAGTCATTAATTAAAGTCTCAACTGATTCTCCTGTCAGTATATGGGAGACACTAAAGACGACTGAGAGGAGGCAGTGTACCAGCTACACTAAGGAAAATAAAACAGTAAACCAGACAGTGATAAGATGGTGTTTAATTTTCACTACTCACAGTGAAACAAGATGGAAACTCAGCCATGTGTTCAATATATCCATCCATTTTATGCTTTTAAAATTATGATACACTGCTTTCCTGACAATGAGAAACTTGAACAAGATTTAAAAGCAGTGAAGAGCAAAAAGGAGTAAAGCCTAGAGACTCCTGGAATGAAATCTTACTTTACTGGAGATAAGATGGAGATGTAGACTGGGCTTTTTAGGTAAGACAGAAATGCAAATGTGGCTTTTTAGCATATTGTATGTTTATTTTATGGCTGTCTGGACTCTTGAAGACTGTGCGGAAAGGAGAGAGAGAAAACTGTAAGAAAACAAAAAAACCACCCATGCTAAGTGTAATTTTTAAGAAAAAGAAATTAAATGAGAAAATCCCCAAGCCTTTTCCTTGTCTGAATGATTAAGTCAGGGCTGCTGTAAGAAATGCAGATGGAATATGCCGAGCATGCTAAATTCCCTGGGCACTCTGCAGCACAGACAGTAGGAGTATGAAGCCAAATCCTCACTCAGAGTTTCACCAGCACATCTCCCATCAAAATCACTGGGAGCTCCAAGTATCCCTTTATAAGTGTGGATTTGGTCCTTGGAGAGAATATTACACTAAAATTATTTCAGACAGTCATAGTCTCTCACTGTGATATATTCCCAATGGTCCTCTTTAGGTCCCTCTATTATTTTTTGACTTCTACTTTGCTACACCCTGCCAGATGGAGGTATGGAAATTTGAAGAGCAACGAGTAAACAAAATAGACGGAAATAAACCCAACACTGGCTCCCTGTTTCACAATTAATCTTTACTTGTGCTTGAAATCAGCATGAGAGATCTTTGCAAAATTACAATTCCCAGATATGCTGGATGCCAGAAATAATGAACCCAGCTGAAATACAGGGTGTTAGTTCTCTCCTGTATACCAAGAGAACATGCTGTGATATTTTCATCATTTAATGCCATAAAGTGTGTGCAAATCTAAATAGACTCACAACTGCACCAAGATTAAAACTACAAAACAGAAATGGTCCCATTTCTAACATTATGAAGTAAATACTCCCTGCCATTCACAAGTGGAGAGAAGGCTGGATATATACTGTAGGTGATTCCAGGTGCAATAGAAAGCCTTAATATTCAGGATAAAACAAAACAAAAAAAACCGTAGTAAACTGAGTAACTAGTCTCAGTTTATTCCCTGTAGTAAAGATTTTTGTGCACTGAATCCCACTCATTTCTTCTACATTTATGACACTGATTTTCATCTGCCTGTGATAAACCCTCAGAATTTAAGTAATATAATGACAGGTAGGACAGCACACAGTGATAAACTTTGGCAGGGTTATCTGAGCATTCAAATTAGACCAACTAATTGTAGATCTAGACCACATAGATGTCAGTATGCAGATTCAAAAAGAAAAGGAAGAAAATCAAAGAAGTAGCAAGAACAAAGATACCATTAGAACCTGGAAAGTCTTCTAAGAAACACACTTAAAGAGCAGTAAGAGCTGTTAATGCAAATGATTGTTTTGTAGTAATTAATAAAGTGAACACATAAACATGATGTAAAAGCTTGTTAATTGACGTAAGAGCGTGTCAGCTCTTCATTTTCTGCTGGGATGGTTTGTTGTGAGGTTTTGTCAGTTTGGTGTTTTTTTTTTTGTTTGTTTTTGTTTTTTTTTGTTTTGTTTTGTTTTGTTTTGGGTTTTTTTTTTAATGGAAAAGAACTTGAGATTTCCAAAAACATACATGTTGGTACTTGTGGGTATGAAATCACATTGCTCTTTCAGAAGCAATTTAGCCTAAACAGTGCAAGTTTGTTCATGTAAGAGTAAAAGGATGAAGTCTCTATGGCATACTGCAGTATGGTCCTTGGAATAAGATTCTCATTTACTAAATAAATTACTTTATAGTACTGTATAATGGTGTTCACATTATAACTGACAATTAGCACCATTAAAGGGAATGCTCATAAACAGCCAAAGCTCACATCAAATTAACACAGCCATGATTAAAATCACTCTTCTGATTTCTGCTCTTCACAGAAATAAGCAGCATTTTGCATAAAAATTACTACAAGGCAGCTAAGAAAAAATTAAAATAATAACTTCACTGTTATTCTGGAATGGTGGTACCTCACTCCAGCAGCACACAGAGCACTGCCAGGTCAGCTCCTCACTTGCTATGAAATATTAAGCACTGGGTTTCCTTCAGAGCAGCCAGCTAGCACAGTGAGCCCTGCCTGCTGCTGGGAACCAGTTTCGGTGGCACAGGAGATTAAAGTGCTTCAATTACTCCTCTTGGCTCTAATGAGGGGAACTTGGGTTCTCTCCTGGCCTGAGGGAAGCTCATCTTCTTTATTTTAATTTTGTCACTTTTCCATTTAAGTGGTTTCTAGTGTTTGCATGTCCACTTATATTGTTGCAGCTTCAGAAAGAAAAGGAAAAACCTGAGGAATTACAGTGGAGAAGAACAATAACAAAATACAAAGGAGTCAGCAACTCATTAAAATTTAGAAAATGCAACATTAAAAACTGTTCTTAACTTAAAAAAAAAAAAAAAGAGAAAAGAGAACCTTTTTCTAAACTGGCACAGAGCCCATGTCCTCATTAGGATTCACACTCCACTCACACAGCACTACACTAATGGTATCACTTTAATCTTCAGCATCACAGCACTACTTCCTGGCCTCACTCAGATACTGCTTGTAAAGTGGCAAGAAAGAGGGGAAGAAGAAGCTTCTAGTGAATGCTGACCAGGCCTGGTATCAATCTGGATGTATGTGGAAGTTTGAAGCACTTGGACATCCCTGTTCATGAATGCTGCTTCAGAGGCAGCCAAGCTCGTAATGGCTTCATAAAGATCAAGTATCACTAAGGAAAATCTAATCAATAAATAAGCAATCAAGACCACATAATTAAAGAATACCATTACATGTGCCATAGTTTAAAAAGGAATCATAATATGCTACATAAAAGTACTGCAAGATAATACGCCTTTGATCCAACATCCCTTTAAAGCAGGAAACAAAAGGATATTCTCATATATCTTACCAACTAATTTAACACATAAATCATAAAAAAATATGATCCAGATGGGCTTCAATGAAGGAAACCAATTAACATAGACAGCCTTACCATCTGACACTTTAGTTGTAATAATAAAAACCAAACAACATGGTCAAACAATAATGCTCTGTATTATATCTGACATTTCTAATTAGTTTCTGTATCCTCTTCGAGAAAAACAGACTACCAGCAAGCACTTTGTTTCCCAGAGGAAAAAACTTCTAAACTTAATGTGCACAGACCTCATTCTATGGATGAAAGCTGATCTGTCTGTGTTCCCTTGGGATGTGCTTTGGAACTAATGGGTTTTGCATAGTCCACATCTGGTTGCAAAATTAAGACTTAGAAAACATTTCCTTTCAGCTGCATTTCCATTGTAACGGCTGCAGACCTGGAATGCCAATACCTACACACTCCTGTAAGCTTCTCCTGTGTCCATGGGCTCAGAATAATCAGAATGATTTAGGCTTTGCTTTCTGTAGGATAGAATTTTGGTTTATCCTTTCTACACCCTCCCTAGAAATGCTATTTCTCAAATGAAGTGGAGTGTTTTTGGCACAGACCTCCCAGCATCAGGCAGTTGGGGTTGCATCAGACAGTTGCAAGCTGCACTACAATTAGCATTACAAATTAAAAGCCCCACTGAGAATACACATGGAGTTACTGTTTGAGAAGTCTAATCCCAACTATTTAGACTGGTTTTTGGATCTATCAGCAATAAAGACTCAATATTATCACCTTAGACCTATTGGACCCTCCAAAATCCACCCATAGATATCCTTTGCAGCGCATGACTGAAAGTCAGAATTCTTGTGTAGGAGATAGATACCATCACAATAGGAAAAGGCTTGATTTGGAAACTGTTCTTTCTTTACAAGAAAAAAGTAAAGGAATGGTTGTGGGAATTCTGCCATTGTCATCCTACCTTGGAAGGCCAGAGGTCCATGTCATTGCAACAAACACAAATCACTTGGAAATGATTAGGATTAACACTAAACCTATCTGATCCAGCAATTTATTTTGCTCAGCATTCATAAACAAGCAACATAAATTCCTAAAGGCGGTCAAGGCAGTCCCCCCACAATTTTCAAGTTTATATTCTAAACAACTGAAATGAAGAATATTTAAACCACAGGAAAATGACTTCTTATGAACTTGCTTATTTCCAAAGTACAAGAGCTTCTGTCTTGGGGTGACTTTATGATGTGTATCCCATATTGCTGCCCTATGCCCAGGAATTAATTTTGTGCCTTTCTATGCCTTTAAACTGAGCCTGAAAGGGGGGAGGAAAAACTGAGCAAAACTTCTTCAAAGCAGTTTGCAGCTTGTTCAAGGTCACACAGAGATAGAGATGGCTCTCTGCGTTCAGCTGGGGCAGGAGAGGGAGAGCAGAGGGAAGCACCCGGCTTGCTTTCCTTCCAGCCAGCTTTTGGCCAGTTTTTCAGCTCCTTTTCCTCTGGAGAGCTGAACTTTTGTTTTCCTGGGACTTCGTTTTTTCCCCTTTTCTCTGCTGGACGGTTTCAACATCAGAATACATTGGGAGGACTTTCCACCGAGGCCTTGGCCCTGGAGGTGGGCCCACCACCCTGTCCCAGCTCCAAGGAGGGAGAGGGAGATCTACAGAAGGACTCTGAAATTTTCCCAGGTTTTCTCTGTACCATGAGAGGTTTCATTATTTAGCATTAGTGTCTTTTTTTCCCTGTGTATTTTTTAAATAAATAGTTTCATCTCTTTCACTTTCCGTTGAGGAAAATTCAATTTTTTCCCAAACCTGGTGGGGGAGGGCTGATTGTAACCTGCCTTTCATCAGAGGATATATTTCTAAATTTGGCCAAACCGGCACAGCTTCCATTCATCAAGCCACCATCAAACAGTCTTGGGATCGTAAGAAAGGGTTTCTGAAGGGGAAATACTATTTTTGAGGCAAACAAGAAGGCCCACGCTTTTTCACCCCCTCCACTCCCCAAAATTTCAGAGGAGGAGTTGACTGGCTCTCTACACTTCCTGAGTGCACCTTCCTGAGGTTTACAAATACCAGTATTGCCAACTGAGACAGACAGGGCAGCATGACAATATTTGGGCCTTTGCTCCATCTGCGAGGGGTGGCCCCTTGTGAGAAATCACAGCTACATCAAGAAGATGATAATGGAAAAGCTCATTAAAAAAAGACAAAAATAAAATCTCTGCCTCTCAGAAAATCCAACATACAGGTACACAATTTGGAGACAAAAATCAGGTTCTAATTCTTGTGTGATGAGGCACTTTGAGCAGGCAGGTGAGAACTGGAAGTTTTGATAATGCACCAGAGTCTATTACAACCTCCCTTTGAGGTCTGAAAGCATATTCCCACCTCCTGATAAACGTGACTTGGCTAAAGCCACATGTGATGAATTATGGCAAGCTGGGGGATAAATCAAGTCCCAAGACCACCATTTCTGCTCACCCATGAGCTTTCCGAGAAAGCAAGCGCAGCTTCCTGCAACCTGCTCAGGAACCACTACTTGGGAACTGCATATCTGCTTACTCACAGGCAAAGGTAATCCCAGATAACATCTTGTTTATCTCACCATGCAAAACCTTGACTATCGAATGAAAAGTATCAACAAACTCCGTTGACACAGAAAACACTGCAGTGAGGACAGAGCGACCTGGGGCTATGGGTCACAAGCCAAGATCCGACCACACCCGGCTGCCTGACAGTGCTGGCACTCTCGGGGCACATCACTGCACTCAGCTGCACACAGGTGCCTGGCTCTGGCTCTGGACATGGCTGTGTTCCCAGGGCACTGTGTGCGAGGCTGTACCTCGCTCCCGGGATAGCTGGGCCACTGTTGGCTGGGGCTGGCTCGGGCCCAGCCGGCTCCAGCACAT
Organism: Corvus kubaryi; assembly: GCF_017639235.1. Lineage (NCBI taxonomy): Eukaryota > Metazoa > Chordata > Aves > Passeriformes > Corvidae > Corvus > Corvus kubaryi. Next base: position 7,567,891 of record NW_024580670.1, read on the forward strand.
GCAAATGCAGAGCTGTTTGCACGGATCTATGGAGAGGTCCTGTTAGTGCCAGGCAAGGGATAGCAGCTGAATCCAGGCAGAGGTCAGGCCTTGTGTGTGCAAGGAAGCAATTCTGATGACAGACAGCAGTCTCAGCACGATGGCTCCCAAACCGCTGCTATTTGTTTGTAAGTGTCATGGGAAAGGAAAGCTTTGGAGGACAATGAGGTCACTCGGTAGATGTATTTGTAAGGAGATCCTCCCACACATGGAAAGCTTATGGGAGAAACGAGGAAAGTGGCTGTTTGCAACTTAACCCGTGGGACATGAGAGCTGGCAAGGCCAGCAAAGCAGAGCTCAGAGCTGATATTGCAGAAGCACATGAGAGATCATGGATAAAGTGCTGCAAGGGCCGGAAGGGCCTGCAAACTGCTATGTTCACTGAGAGGAACATTACCCTATTTCACAGTGGCCTCCAACTACAGCAATACATTCTGATTTTGTTTTCTCTGAGAACACAGGCACATGTCTTTACACTCACCTCAACAGGGAACCTCTTGCCGTTGATGCTGTGTTCAGAGCCAGCTGATCCGTTGCTTTGACCCCAGTGAAACTCCACTTTCTCTGCCTTAAATCTGCCTGGTAACCCGGCACCACTGACAAAATAATCGTCCTTCAACAGGATAGCAACTGCACACACAGAACAATGAGAAAGAAACTCTTAGCACAGTTTTTCTGAAACAGTTACAGTTTTTGCTCATTATATCAGAATACTTCTAATGCAAGTAAAATGTTGGGTCATCATTTTCCTCTTTACAGGGGGTGTTTAAAAAAGAGGTCTGCAAGTAATACTGGCTAATTCTGGAAGTGATTATGAAGTTACACAGACTATAGAAAATCCCAAAGTCCAAATTTCTCAAGGACATTTTGCCCTCCTTGTTGGACTTTGATTAAAATTTAAATGGAAACTACATCAAAACCTGTTTAATGTAGTTCCAGAGAGTAATGGCTGACCATGGTCCCTGCCTCAAGGTCTGTAGATCACAAATTAAGAAAAGAATGGGTCTCCTGTTTCTTGGACTTCCTCTTTTTTGTTGGTGGGGGACCCCTGTGCCCTGTCCCACCTCTACTGCTGGACATGCTGGGTGCCTTCCTTAGTCTCCCCTGCTCCTCCTCCCTGTAAAACAGGGAGAGTCACAACATTTTTGAGACCCACTCATGAGACATCCTCCATAAGAACTGGGTTTTATTACAGTAACTCTGATATTATTATTACATGATTCAATGAGGGTCAGAAAGATCTTCTTTGTATTCTCTTTCCTCCAAAAGCCTTTGTATTTTATGTAACAATAAAAGCCATAGGTTCAAACAGAGGGCAGAATTGTGTGGTAGAAGCCGGTACATGTTACAGGGAGGCCTGTGGTCCAACCAAGAACTGATTCCAGCTTTCAAAAAATTCATTTCTGCTACTCTCACTACAAGGTCACCTCCCTTTCCAGCATCTCCTGTTTTTAATACACACCATTCCTAAAAATTACTCCCTACAAAATTCTTTCTTCTCATCCCTCACAAAACCATTGCTTAAAAACAGAGCTAAAATTTAAATTTTATTTCTGTAAAAGTCATTGCAGACCAGTGCTTGCTGTGTCTAGAATCCTGTGATTGAAGTTGTGGGGTTGGTTTTGGATTTTTTTTTTTCTTTTTTAATGGAAATAGCAAAACCCATAAGGATTTCTCTGTGTTCTTAAGCCAACTGTGTCATCACAATGGGAACATTAATATAAATCCAATTTTATTATGTAAGAAGGAGGATTTTATTCACTGCTGAAAAAACAAAAAAAGCTACATGTGAAATAAAAGTTATTTCTCTCTTGGTGACTCAGTGCAGGTTCTGCTGCAGGCCAGGCTTTGTGCCCTCCCCTGAGGACTGACAGTGAGCTACAGCAGCATCATCTCAGGGGCAATTTTTCCACACAGCTCAATTTTCAACGGTTTGTGTCAAAACCATCTGAATGTTAAATTGTATGAGATGTTCAGATGTTTCTAAACTGCCCCAGCAAAATCATGGGGCTGTTTTCTTCCATGATTTCTGCTTCTTTTGGCACTCCCTTTGCATCCAAGTGCTTTATGTAGGAGGATGGGTGGTGCAGAACCGGCTATAGAATACTGACTGTGTCTGCCAGGGTACTGCTGGTAGTCACTGTCTGCTTACACCAAATCTGTGAGACATAAGTGACTGAAAGTACCACTGCGCTCTACCTCCCTTAAAAAGTTTTCCATGAGTTCAGCAGTATTTTAAATGGTGAGAAATCTCATTCAATTAGTTACAAATTCCATAGATGAAATTGTAGGAGATGAGGAATACAGCAAAGCAGATTTGCAATGCATCTGTTAAAAACCTCTGTGGTGATTCAGTTGCATCTAATAAATATTTGATAGTTCCCAAATAATTTATGGCTCTGTCAGGGGTCATTTCACTTGTTTTAGATGAATAATTAAAAGGATAATTAGGAGGATGTACAATCTGAAGTGTTCATCTAATTGTTCCTTTTACAGTATTTCTTACACTGCTGGGCTGTATGACACGTTCCCATCACCTTCCCAGTTTAGCAGCATGCCCTTACTGCCAGGAGCGTCTCTCCTTTTTCTGTGACCCCTGGTATTCAGGACCGAAATAACCAACCATCACCTTACAGGGCTTTGGGAGCCACTGCTTTAATCCCAGGATTTCTGTAGAGTGCAAGGAGTCAACCCCCAAAGCCACTAATTTAAAATACTATATAATTGAGATTACAAACCCAAACAAAGTGGTGTGCAGCCACCAGAACCACAATTGTGTGATGTCATTTTCAGGTTCAGGGCTGGTGTTGGATGCCCATCACCCCTGTGAGAGCAAGAATAAACCTGGACTCAATGCAGCTCTTCCCCTGCCCTAGCAGAGTGGCTCTGATGGTCAGAACCAGCCAGAGTGATGCACATCACATAGGAAAGATACTTAACAAAAACACATTTCTGGTAGAAATTTTAAGTTTCTCTAAGCAGAAGGTGATTTTAGAAGTTCTTGGTATGAACACAATTAATGCAAGTACAACTGTGAAATGCGTGTATATCCTCCAAGTGATCTCTAGCACTTAATACTATGGCCAGCTACTCTAGTGATGAAATTAAACCCACATTAATGCCTTTGCCAATGTAATTGTGCACAAAAGCATTTCTGGTCAAGACAGAGAATTAAAAAGTCCATTTACATTTTCTAAATGAAACACTGTTTTCTGTACATGGTCTGCCCCTTTACCTGATATGGGGGGGGGACACAAAAAAGAGCAGAACAAATCTAAATAGAATTACCTCTCGGAGCCTAAAAATAACTCATTGTTCTATCATAAAAAAAATTACTAGGTCCTACAGCAATAACAGTAACCCAAGCAACATATTTCCTGCCAGTTAATGAGCATTAAGGTTAAGGGCCTTTGGCTTTCCCAGGGACCCCTGTCTCTTTAAACCAGTCATTAATTGCTGAGAAATGCCCTCTACATCCATCACCATTTCTTAAACAGTTATTTAGTTTACTGTCTCTGTAAGTCTGCAATATGAAGGTCTTGTGTGGCCATCTGCTCCAAGACTCTGCTGCCAAAATGCATCACGATTTATGGCACAGCCGACCTCTATCTTCTACCCACAAGCCAAAACATCCTACTTGGTTTGCTGCTCTACCACTTACCACCTTAAAAATTAATGCCAGGCAAGTTTCTTCAAAAGGTCAGAAAACCAAGAAAAGGAATGGGACTTGATAAAACAAGGGAGGAGTCAGGAGCTCAGCAGGAGAAATCAGGGCTGACAGCAAGGCAAAAAGAGTCTTCACATTACCAGTAAAAGGCCGTAAGTTACCAAGAAAAGTGACAGTTACTGTTGCTCTGAGAAGCAATAACTTGTCAGCAAAAATCCATACCCCAATGGCTGAGGAAATCAAATATAGTAGCAGTGCTAAAATCACCCAGCAGAGAAGACTGAAGGTTCAGCTTTCATTGCCAACTGTGCCAAGACCAGAAAATCTGCTGGCACTTCTCAGTTCAACAGAACAAGGTTCTGGTAATAGTGTGGCCAGCAGGACCTGGGCAGTGACCGTCCCCTTGTACTCGGCACAGGGTTCAGTTTTGGGCCCTTCACTACAAGGACATTGAGAGGCTGGAGTGTGTCCAGAGAAGGGAATGGGAGCTAGGGAAAGGTCTGGAGCACAAGTTTGATGAGGAACCACTGAGGGAGCTGGAGGGGGCTCAGCCTGTGCAAAAGGAGGCTCAGGGGGGACCTGCTTGCTCTCTACAATTCCCTGAAAGGAGGTTGTAGCTAGGTGGAGGTCAGTCTCTTCTCCTAGGTAACAAGTGACAGGACAAAAAGAAATGGCCTCCAGTGTTGCCAGGGGAGGTTTAGATTGAATATTAGAAAGAATTTCAAAAGGGTTGCCAATCAGTGGAAGAGGCTGCCCAGGGAAGTGGTGGAGTCATCATCCCTGTAGGTATTTAAGAGATGTGTAGATGTGGCACATGGGGACATAGTTTAGTGGTGGCCTTGGCAGTGCTGGGTTAATGGCTGGAATCAATGTTCTTAAAGGTCTTTTACAACCTAAATGATTCTATGATTCTAACATGGTTTCCTATTATATATGCAGCAATCTTACTCTTACATGTATGGGACAGCATTAACATCCATCCTCCTTAGAAGATTAGCACCATAACTTTTTCATGGTCTAATTATGTTTATTACTGATTTCCACAAACAGCCTCTCTGACCATAAAGGGCAGGGTGCAAAACACAAGTAGATTAATTAAGCACCAAATTTCCATAGCATTCAACCTTGCCTGAACCTCATGCTGCTACCAAGCACAACAAAGTCAGGATTTCAAAGCAAACAGGAGCACTTCTCAATGAAGCTGGGAAAAAAACCCCAGTAATGCAGCAAAACCCCCAGCTATGCTTGGTGGTGGTTTATGTTAACTGGATTTGCTTTGCAGTGAAAGAAAACAGGCTCACAGTCTGCCACTCCATTTAATCTGAGGGGCAATAGCTCCTGCTAAGATCCTGAACTGCTGGAGCTGGATCTGAGGCACTTGCTGGACTCCAGGCCATGGCTCAGATCTGAAGTGCCCTGGAGTTGATGGGTGTATCTGAGGTCACACTGTGTGCACAGCTGTTCCACCAACTCCAGAGCAGGTACATGCCCTGGGTGCTGCTAACAGACCTCTTAACAGGGGACATGGTACAGAGAGCACTATAGAGATGCATGTCAGATGTTAATAAAGATAAAAATATACTTCAAATAAATAAAATTGAATTAATTAGTGGTTTAATCCAATTCCCTAAAAATACTTGACCTTGTCAAATGAAGAGAGTGGCCTTATAATTTCTGCTTTTTACGTTTTTAGAATTAAAGAGTAATCAAATGCACGTGGCTTTGCATATAAATCAACCTTGACCTTTCGTTGAACTGTTTTGGTAAAAATAAGCAGTACTCGTGCCTGCTCTTTTTTCTCTAAAAGCCAGAACAGACAGAGCAGAAAACGATTCAGTTCAGTGAAGAACACTGTGCTATAATCATATCAGAAACACATTAATAAGCCCCCACTACTCTGAGCAGTTATTGCTCTTTCTTCTCTAAAATCTTCCAATTTCTAAGACTTCCCCTTTCCTTCCCCCTGAGCCCTGCATCTCAGCATTCTTTTGGATTAGGTGTTACAGCCTCCCAAAGCTGATAATTCAAGGTTACACCTTGAAACTCTTACACTGCCTTTTATTCTGAGGAATAACTGACTACTGAGAGAATTAGTTTAGACTGAGAACAAAAAAAAAAAACACCACCAAAAAAAAAGAGCAGCCCTTAAAAAGAAGCCCCTTAAACTCAATCTGCAGAACTAGCTCTGCACAGAATGCAGAGGCAGAGGCAGCTGGCTCCTACTGAAAAATTACATTTAAAAAAAATGCCACAAAACCCAAGCAACAGAACAATGAAAAAGGAGGAGGGTGAAACATGGCTTGAATTTTTAATTGACTGATGGCAGGCTATGGAGACAAGCAGAAGAGAACATACCTGTTTTTCCTGTGTTTTTCATCCAAGTCTTGTTTGAAGATTCATTGTCAAAACCATCCAGCTGCAGCTCTTGATACTCATCTCCAACATGGGCCAGGTGGTCTGTGATGTCTATGGGAGACTGGTGAGAACCCCCACACTTCTCGCTGGAAGTCACCCAATGCTCAGGACCATAGGTACCTGTTAAAAAACACCAATGTCAACATCCCAGTGGCTCAACAGCGTTGGATAAAGTGTGAGGCTAAAGCACTTAAGCTCCCCAGGTAACTCCACCACAGTTACAATTCCCACATTTGAAAGAGGTTAAGACTTGTAAACTTATGAGGAGAATGAAATCCTTTGGCTTTGTGCCGTGTTCCAACTTTGCCTCTAGCAGTAATGAACAATGGCCTTTTTAAAAAACTACTATTCTATAAAATTCTCTGCAGTTCCCAAGCTCCTCTTATGCATATGTTATCAATTACCATGTTGCTACAGGAACTTCCCTAAAGCTCCAGCCTTAATGTATTACTGTATAGTTTATCTTTTCACTGTGGACAAGTTATATTAACAGCCACACATTAACTTGTGTTCTTGCAATACTACGCTTAGATAATATGATCGTTATTAATGAACTTATTTCTTTCGGAGCTTTGAAGCCAGAAAAGATTAAAAGAAAGAATTAAACTAAACGTATGTTAGTAAATTTGAAGAAGACAACAATGGAAAAAAAATTACTCTGGAAGAAGTAAACAGCACAATGACCTGTCAGGAATACACTGTAAATTTATTTTGTTGCTATTCTTACATGAGTTTTCTGGTTTTGGTGAACAATTAAAATAATGTGGAAAAATAAAAGGTCTGAGACAAAGACCTTGTCATCCACACCACATATCAGCCCTAGATGCACTAGAACACCGGGGACCCTCAGCACCACACTTAGAAAGATCAAAAATGAATTTCAAATTTTTCTTATGACCTCCCTCTCCAACCCTTAAATTCTACTAACAGAGACTGAGTTCTTCCTATGAGTGCAAACAGTGGTTTAAGATCCTGAAATAACAGCACAGATTCATTGTAAAGCACTTGTTGCCCGCCGTTCCTGAAGTGCTTTACAGCAGAAATCAGCTACATTATTCTCATGTAAAGACAGGGAAATTGATAGCTGAGAAGGGAAGCAATTTGCCCAGGTTCAACTACCAAAACCAAGTTACAACCCAGAGTTGAACTCTGCTCTCCTGAGAGCCCTGATGTCACACCTCTGAACTACACAGTCAGTAGTAGGTCTATTCAGCAGGAAGACAGCAGGAAATGATGCACCAATGTGCATTTATTACCCTTGCATCTGAGAAGCATATATATCTTCTATTAGTGCCATCCAAACCCAGCAGTTGGGAAGGCCAATTTCTTTGGCCCCTGGGTTTTAATCTGTCTAGTTGCAAAGTGCATTCATGCTCTCTTCTCATGAGCTGATGCAGGACACTTAATCAATAGCAAGATTTAGCTATACTGATCACACACAAATGCTGTCTGGTACTGAAATAAGAAAATTTTACTTTCAAGTACAATTAGGCAAAATTGCAATATCCTCTAAAAATCATTTACATCATCTGCCCAGGTTAAAAATCAGCTTTGTTTATCTCAGGGTTCAATTTATATTGTCAGCAAGAGCTGCTTTCAGTTATTTCCCAATGTACCACAACCAAGGAGAACAGAACTATTAAAACCCCATACACAGGGAAACCAAATGTCTTCCACTCAAACACAGCTATTTTTCTCCAATCAGGATGCTCTTAGTAATTGTTTTGTAGTGAGTTAATTGAAAATTCATATTTACTTTACATATAACCTTGCATCTACCCCAAGAAATTTGGGAATTTGCTTTAAATATTTAGCACTCCACATTATCAAACCTGCAAGCTCTTGTTTTTTGTCTATATTATAAACAAGGGGTGAGCTTTTCAAAAGCACTCTGCCCACAGAGGCTATCACAGTGGTTTCAGCTGTGCATTCAAAAGGAGCTGTGCACTCCAATTTTTTTTGTTTTTTAAGTATTCTGCTGCCAATGAGGAATTTTTCCTTTTTTAAAAAGTAGGCAGATTTATTTTAACAGGGACTGTAGAGTTTCTTCCATGCATCTTGTCTTATTTATTTATTTATTTATGTATAGCCAGCTCTCAACCTGTTTGCAGTGAAAACTGCCTTGTCAAAATGAATAAAATAAGCCATAAGGGTAAACAAACAAACCTCCATGTTGAATTAAAACCTCAAGTGACTTAGGTCCCTGAACTGACTCTTGTTGAAATGTAGTTTTACACAGACCCTTGAAGGCTTTGTTTATTTTTTAAAAAAAAGTCTGCTTTTTTTCCCTTAAATTAATTTAACTTGCTTGAATTAATTTAATAGCAATAACTCTCTTTCTATAAACACAGTAGCTTCACTTGCTTGTAAATCTATAATCTAACAAAATAAAGCCTGGCAGTATCTGCTTTCTTCATGTGAGAGTGTAAGTTTCCATGCATAAAATGTTTCCATACTCATGCTGAATTATTAAAGAAAAAAAAAATCTAATGCAATGAAACTCTCTCAGCAATTCAAAACCTCAACTTAGTGCTGGTGTTGTGACTCCAAGTCCTGACATCACAAATTACAGTCATAAGGCTTAAGCTTTGATTTAGAGGTTCAAGACCTGCTAGTTAAAAACAGCCCAGGATTTTATAAACAGTTGGCTTGCCATTCATTTCTTTCACAAGGTTTTGATATGTAAATGACTACATGCAATATGACCTACGCCATTATGGCAGCAGCTCTAGACAGATACAGAGGCCATGACCCCAACATCTCCATTCCCAGCAGCGCAGATTTGGGGCTGCCTCAGCTTTAACAATGAGCATGGAAAGGAGAAGGTGGGCCAGGAAGGGGAGAGGAAAACTTTTGAGTTTGAAACCAAACTAAATAAATTATATCCCCTACCCAGGAAAAAAAAAAAGGCTCAACAAACTATAAAATGTAATCAAGAATAGTGCAGTGGGATTCACTGATTCAGCCATCAGAAGGGTTCAGGCCCAACTGCCTGTTTTTCCATGGACATTCAAGTGCAGTTTTAATTGAAACTGATCTTCCACTACAGATTTCAAATTAATTCTTCTTCCAAGTGTCTTATGCTCCAGACATCCTTGCTTTGCAAAAAAACCCTATATCATTAGAGGAGGAAATAGAACACTTTTTCCAAGCTTGCAGATATTGATTACCTATTCGTTCCATAAAAGCGCAATTGCCATTCTGCACTGTATAAATCTCTTCAGCGTTAGACACTTTATAAAGTACTGAGAATTATACCATTAATCATTTGCAGTTACACCTGTCTTACTTTATTGAATTCTTTGTTTTTTAGAACTTTAAATAAATGCTTTTAAATAAAAACATGACACTAAATAAAGACTCTGTTTCCCTTAAACCTAGTTAAAAAAAGAAATCCTGTAATTCTGTGTGTGACATTTACCCATCTGAAACAGAGGAACTTACTGCTATTTGTATTTCATTTTTTCCAACAGTAAGCATGGTGGCTTTAATCAAATAAAATTTCGAATGAATTTGAGTTGGCCTTTTAAGGCTGATAAATAATTCGGTTTTCAGAAACCAAGTTAAGAGCCCACAACTGTGTTAATAAATAATACACATGTCCACTGAGATGGTGGGACAACATGCAGGCAAAGGTAAACATCAGACATCCCAACATGGAGCTGGAATATTTGATGCAGGGGCAACACAGAAAGAATGATAACTGATAAGGTTTGGCATCTTCAGGAATTGAAACCAGTGTCCTGCCCCCAGGAAACCATGGGCTTGGGTCCAATAGCTGAAGGCCCACACTGGGGCAGGAGGACTGGATTCACCCCAGATCAGCCAAATGCATGGCAGCAAGAGCAGGGGGTGCTTGGGTTGCAGCCAGGTCTCTGTGGACTTGACCTTTTCTCTGCTGAAATCAGGGACAAAAGGGCCACTGGCTCCCAAGGCTGAAAGGAGAGCTGGGGTCAGGGAGCTCAGCAACACGTGGGGTCTCACACACATTTTAACCCACACTTCAGGCCAGAGATGTTATCATCCATCCTTGTCTGAAATTACCTGATGCTTCCTAGATTCTTTTCTCATGCAAAATCATTCTATCAATGACTGCAGTAACTTTAATAGTTTTTTAATACCCTGTCTGCTCCTGATACATAACCCAAGATTACTTTTTTCTTCTTTTTACTGTACAAAGCAATGAGCAGTCTTCATTAACGAAAAACATTAATGTATTCTGCCAAAACCTAATTAAAGCTTTTATAAAAACTTCCACTTAAAAAAAAAAGATCAAATATATTTGTTTTTCTCCCACAGTCTTTTGCTTAAAACATCTGTTATTAAAAACACTGGCATTTCCTTGATTTTACATAACTTTTTAATTAATGGATGAGCTACTCTGATATAAACTGGTGTGTAACACATATACTTTTACACAGATATAGTTTAACAGACATTAGCAATTTTTGAGTAAAGTGATTTTCACCATTCGTAAGTTGGGAAAGAGGTAGACATATCAACTTTTTTTTTTTTTTTTTTTTTTTTTAAATTTCACTTGTTTTGTAAACATTTTTAAAAAGATGTGACTTTAAATCTCAGGCCTGACATGGAAAGAACTAGTTTAGGGGTTTAAATTTTGCAGGTTTTTTATTATTTGTTGTTCTTGATTCTTTTTTTAACAGAATTACCTCAGACAAATCTTTGTCTGTACTCAATGTCTCTTGACTTTTCATTTTTGAATGAAAATGGTAATCATGATTGCAAAGCAATCAAATCCCCTCATTTCTGCAATTAGCTTGGTCACTTCATGGAGACATCCCATCCCATCATCTTAATATGGGAGAAAATTCCATATTTCTCTTAGGGCAAAATCCAACCAGTTAATAGGGACTGATGGAATGAATTAACATTTCCTCTACAAATAAAAACAGAGGTCCCAGCCTTTGCTTGCACAGCTCTGGAGGGGCAGCCTACAGACTTCAAGGACCACAGCAGATAAGAACCTCTGCAAATTTTACAGGCTCTGGATAAATGGAGATATTTCCCTTTCCATGGACCGGCAGCTGCGACCTGCCCAACCATTCCAGCATTTAGCTGAGCAACTCTACAGTCTGAATCTCTGCCTCCAAGTCTCTGTCCTACTTGAACTGCTCCATCATGAGCCAGATCTCAAGAAACACTGAAATGTCACCACCAGTAAATAAAACCAGTTCCTTTCTTCCGCACAGAGAAAGAACAAGGAAGAGGTGCCCTTGCTCAGCTACAAAGTAATGAACTTCAGTATCAGGCTGGATTTTCAAACAGGAAAAAATTGTTTTAAACAAACAAATATCAGTGAAATTCACTACAGAAGTGAAAGCATCCTTCAGAAATCTCAATCCTGGGGCTCCTCTTTGTTATCTGGGACCAAAAAACCTGAAGCCGTTACTTGATGCCGTAAGATTTCATCATCACTGCCATTTAAAAGGAGCTGTATCAGTAAGTCCAGGAAGGCCCTGGAGAAGGTGCTTATGCCGCGTAAGTAGTGACAGGAGGCAAGGCACACACTGCAGATCCAGACTGGCTGAAAAATCAGCCTCTTTTTACCTTCTCCTCTCACCTCCAATCCCCTCCTGGGAAGCAGAAGTCAAGTGAAATCTGTAGGATGAAACCTAAAGACTGCATTTAGGTACAAGGCTGAAAGTAATTATCTGAATGACATATCCCTTGCTGATTGATTTAGCATGAGGCTGCAGAGGTAAAGGTATAAAAATCCCTGAAAGCCTTGATAAAAATCAGTAGCATCTTTCAGGGGTCTTCCCATTGCAAAGAAAGCAACCAGGTTGTTAAATCATTATATTAGGGGGAAAAGTTGCTGAAATTATACTGTCTTGCTCTAAAATGATGGCATACCAAAATCAAAGCGATGGAGACGGAGAGCCTGTAGTTAAGAGTTCACAGTGCTGCTTTGAACAAAGATTTCCTGCCCTGGGGAAAAAGGGCTTTTCATTTTATTATTCTCTATCATTACTCTGTTTAACATGAGACACTCGTGCTTGCAGAAAATTCCAATTACTGCTTGAAAAATGAGACCGAATACCAAGAGCAGGATCCTGAAGAGCTTGCTGAGACCCAAACAGGTCTCAGCATTACCCAACCTGCAAGCTCAACACAGGGAGGGTGTGCAAGGCATGGGAGAGGCATAAACACCCTGGGACAGTTTTCCGAGAAGTCAAAAAATCTGAAAGAAACTTTCCCCAAGAACAACCTCTGATAAGGCATATCTTAACTTGTTGGAACAAACAGAATACAGGAAGATGGAACAAAAAGCAGTTGGATTTAGATAACCTTTGAGCCACCACCAGGAGCAGCACAGAAGCACTGATGCCTCTACAGCTACAGCACTGCCCAGCCATGGGGCTGTGGAAGGAAAGCGGATCTTCAAAACTGCTTGTGTCAGTGATACTGTCACACTGCCAAAAAGTGGCAGATGCAAAGAAAGGCTTTAAATCTAAATATAAACTATCTTATAATGTCTGCAGCTTTTAAACTGAAAGACAGAGTGACGTGCATGTTCTCCTTAAACTTTCATATCCACAGATGCTACAGTTATTGCTGGATTCTTTAATTAAACTTCCTAACCTTCAATTACCTTTGGTGAAATTTTTAATGTATCTTTTCAACCTTTGTATTCCTTAGTGAACTATTCTCTATTACACAGTCACAAACACGGTGTTTTTTTAATATATATCACCCCCCCCCATATACAGACTTTCTGCATACCAGTCTTGTTCCTCAAAAAACTATGAAGCTGCCATGAATCTTGTATGAAGCTCACACTGTACCTATCAACCTGCCAGTGGCAAAAACGTATGATAAATATCCAACACTAGGTAACACCAGGACCTTAAGACTAATGTTGCAGGCAGCTCACAAAAAAGTGGAATAAGTGTAATTACTAAAACAAGCTTTTTCCATAAACATTTTGAGTTTTAGCATTTGTGAGCTGAATAATTTACCACCACACAAAAGTGAAAATGGTACTAAGTTTAGCTGTGCTGGCAAAATAGTTTGGGGCTTTTTCAGGGGTGTCTCACACAATAAACTCTAGACAGACTTGCCTAATGACCTGTTGAATTTTATAACTAAAATTTCAAAATTATTTATACTGAGCACAGAGCACAACAATATCAATGAAATCATTATGCAGAACTCACTGAGTGGGAGGATAAATTGTGGTATTGAAAGTGTCTGCTGGTGGCAAGTGACTTGAGACAATGTATATCTACATCCTCTGTTTTTTATAATTTTCTACATTTTTAATAAATGTACCTGACATCTCACACCATTCATTTCATAACTGTCAGAGGCCTTTTAAAAACTGCTCACCCTGAGCTGCATATAATAAATGAGGTGATAACTTACAATATAAGGAAAAAACAGGAGATTAATTTATATGAAGGCATCGTAAATTAAATTTCTTCTATTCCTACACTAGTTCAGTAAAGCCCCATGAAGACTAGAGATAGACGTAAAAATAGATTTTTTCCTAAATGTAATTTTAAAAAGCATAAATCCCAATGGAAATTACAGATTGGAGATGTATTATGAATCAATGCAGCAGCTCAGTGTGTTGTTGGGAGGAAGACATATATTTCAGTAATGGGTGCCTGGACAGGGAATGGGTGCCTTGAAGAGATCACATCCAGGACAGGTTTCTCTGGAGAAGGGTCTCCGTTGTCCACTATCCTTTTTTTCATTTACAGGGCAACAGCTGTATAATGATGGACCTTCACAGGAGGGATATTTATATCGATGTAGTGCTCCAATGCAGCAAAAGGAAGAGAGGCTCCATTCTTCCAAACCTCACTAGTAAGCAGCTGCTGCCTCAAAAAGCTTAAACTGAACAATGTAAGACAAACACAGTACAAAACATCTCAAACTTGAACAGATGCAGCCCCCTGGGCTAAGCTCCCCTTCTCTGTAACACCTTGCTTCATGCTTTCTTCTCCAAGGCCATCTTCCAGAGCTGGCGCTAACACACCAGAAAGGTGATCAACCTTCCCATGAGAAAGAAAAGAAACGCCATTTCTTCCAGAGAGCAAAGATGAAAGAAGAAATGAGTCTGGTGTTTCATAGAATTAAACATATGAAAAAGCACAAGCTCATATAATGTTGATGTAAACTGTAGTTCCATCTGTGCTACTCCAAGGACAAAGCACAGCATGAACAAAGCTCTGAGAAAATAAATCTGAGCAAACAAGATGAAGAAACTGGGCAAGAAACTTTTTGTTGGATGCAGATGGAGGCTTTGGGGGCTTCATGAGATTTCATTGAAAGAAAAGGAAGGAAGAGGACCTGAATTTGGCTGGGTGCTAGTTACAGCCACCCTTGCCGAAACCCAAAACAGGCAAAAGCCAGGAAGACAAGCAGCCAGCTTGCCACTCTGTGCCTGTGACCTTACCACCATACTACAGGTGAAATTTCCCACAGGATCTGGAGTTGAAACTGGGCAGCAGCTTGGGAGCATTAGCTGAGCTGAAACTGTGGGACAGACCTCAGGCTGCAGGAGTAGTGAGGCAAGAAGAAAACCTGCAGAAACAGACGTGATGGGCTCAGGAAACCTTTTATGGTTTTTAAACCAGAGATCATGGGTTGTTTGAGGGCTTGAATGAGACCCTGCTGAAGCATCAATGTTCCTGTGCTGCTGAACCTGCCCAGGGGCTCAAACATGAACACTGAATGACAGTGACAGTAATAAGCCATGACATTTATGTCAGGAAATCTAAAATTCCCATCTTGCTTCTCTGTCTTCTTCCTACCACCAGGAGCTGCACGCTCCATTTCACTCCCTTCCTTTTTAAGTTCACCTGTCTTATCAGAGCAGCTGCAAGGATTGTTTAGAACTTGAAGAGAGCAACGGAAATAAAAAGCTGTGCAGGACTCAACTGTCCCACTACACACCCTGGCGCCTGCAAACACATTTAGAAAAAAAACAGTTCCAGTTATTTCTCAAAGCACCAGAGTTGAATCCTATTACTTCTCACACGTACCCTTAATAGGCTTGATCTCACCAAAGAAACTGCTAACGTAAATGATGCCTCACTGTAACTTAATTACCTCCAATTTGGGTGGGTACAGGAACAGAAAGTACCTTTTCTTGATTCCCATCTGTTCCTTGTAACTAACCAAAGAAGCCCTCCCCAGAGCTCTGTCTCTGAAAGCCAGAATGAAAAAAAAAAGAAAATAGGAGGAAAGACAGGAAAAAATTGTATATTTTTATTGAATTTTTGCAGGATGCAAGTTAATAAAACACCCACAGAGAGCACAGAGCAATACAGAAAGGGAATAAAGGGAGGGAGGGCTGATATCAATAAAGCCTATCCAGAGGCACTGCTGAAAAGTACTCATCATTTCAAAAGAAACCTACTACAAAAATGATTCTCACTTGTTGCTTTTGCTCAGGTTTAACATTTACAAAAAACAGAAGTGTTCTAAGCAGAGGATGGATTTAAAAAATAAAGCCAGGAAGATAAAATTATCTGTTGTTGAAACATGTCACCCTCAGCTTTTCAAAACCCCTTGTTGATCCTAACCTGACCAGAGACAGCCACCAGATTGGGACCTTACAGTGTAATTACATCACAGAAAACACTGCAGTCCCCCAAATCACTCATCAAATCTTGACAAATACTGGCTTTACCATGGTATTTCCTTTTTAGGTGAAAATCAACTTTTGCCCAACTAAGTTCTTAATGGCATCTCTGTTCCAACAGTCTTCTCAATCCAGCTGTCCTCTTCACTAATATGCACCAGTAAAATAGCTCCCAGGAGAGTTTCTGGGAGATTGCCAGCTTCTATGTAATGACACATCGTGAACCCTGGCCTCAACTTCTATTAACATTCAGTCTATGTTTCTACCATTAATTTAAGAGGAATGAATAGGTCGACAATAAGCAGCCATAGTGTCCAGCCTGAGGTACTCCATCAGAAGGCACTGTTTCTGAGGCTAACAGAGAACATTTACAACCGGTTTTCTCATTTTTTTTCTATATCTGTCTTTTTCAGTATGTTACACTAAATGGCTTAAACTATTCCAAACCAGCTTTAGTTTTCCAAATAGGAAAGTCCAGAGTTAGGAAAAAACAAACAAACCCACCAAAAAATCCCTCAAAAAACTAAACAAAGCAAAAAAACCCAACAAACCAGTCATGAAAAGGACCTAATGTTCCTAATGTGGATCTTATTCACTTGTACCCCTTCTCTCCAGATTAGTTTTAGGTAGTAACCAGTCAGTGCTGGAGGAGGGCACTGGCAGCAGCCCCTCTCCTGCCCCACAGCCTTGCCCAGCCAGGACAGGCAGAGCCCTTTCCCTCCTGCCAGCACTTCCCTTTGGCAGTGAAATGCACACAAACACCTGAGCAGCTGCTGTGGGGGAAAACCAGCTGCTGCAGAGCGCTGGCAGCGAAGACCTGCTGTGATGGATGGAGTCGGAGTGAGTGCTGCAGGAGATTCACTCCCACAGTACCTGTGGTGCACATTCAAACACTGAGTTAAATAAAAAACCCCAAAAGATACCCTAGCTGGGATAAAAGTTCTTTCCTCCAGCACTGCATGAACCATTCATTTAGGGAAGGTCAACCCAGAGTGCAGCTTGCAGGCTTTAGGGTGCAGCTGTTCCCAGGATGAATTTTTCCCAGGGCAATGTAAGGGCATCACCTGTTCCTCCACCTCACTGCCTGCAGCTCCCACAGCTCCCGTTGCCTCCTATGGGAGCATCTTCCCTTGCTGCCACCAAGGATGCTTGGAAGCAAGGCAGGTGTTTCTACACCCCTCCCTGTCCAGTGTGGCGAAGGCAGCAGCCAGCTCTGAACACAACTCCCTGTGCTCTTTAGTCACAGCAGTGTTTGGGCAGCCCATGGTGACATATACCCTAAAATGGAATCTGGCATGTATCACTTAAGTGTGAAATCTGTAAGATATTGGTTTTATATGGTGTCTGCAGAGCACATTAGAAGACCATCATCATGTCTTTTCAAGACAGCCATGATTATTCAGGCTGTTACTTTATCTCACCGGCGCTTTTGAAAAACTATTCAATATTAGTAAACTCTCACTAAAAGCAATATTTTGGTTGAGGGACTAATCTTCCTATCAGTACAAAGCCATACCTGGGCTTATCTACATTACCAATTCCCTGCTGATTGAATGGATTCATTAACAACACAATCTCTGGTGACTGAAATGAAGTCTCATTCTTCGTATCACCAGTGCCTTGCTGTTTGCTTTTCCTTCACAGTATGCACACAAGTAATTAACTTACTATGCTCCGCTAGCTCCTGACACATTACTTGGCATAGAAAAATTCACCAGCAGGTAGTTAAGCATGCAAAATATTTTCAGTCAAATGAACTTCATAACAAAGCTCTACTCAGGGAAAATGCAGCTCTTTCCAATACAATGCTAACAGACAGCACACGGCCCATCCCAGCAGGAGCTTCTTGAGAGGTAACAAAAAAATGTATAATTCTTACCACTTTTGCTCAACATGTAGAAAATTTCTTCAGGGGGGAAAACTGGCAAGCAGTGGATGCTCACTGAAAGGACGAACTTGGAGATCAACCTGTGTGGCCCTTGTGGAAGCCTGATGTAACAAGGACAGACACGGGATTCACATGGTATAAAAGAAAATGGGAAAAAAACCCAAACAAAGCAAATAGGAGATTCATTTCAATGCAGCATAGCTGAGATTACAGGTGTCTGGAAGTATGGAAGAACAGCACATTTTGACTTTTACAGCAACTTTTTAAAAAAGGTTAACTGCTATTTAAAGCATGAATGCTTTTAAGTAATGGCAGGGAAAACTCCCTAAATAAAAAAATGAAATTTATTGTATGCCCCACCTAATGACTCCACTGAGGAACACAAAATATTTAAGCTATCTGAGTAATATCAAGAAGTAAAACTGGAGTAAAGTTACTGCTGTAACATACTGCTGCATGTTAAGGTACAAAGAGATGGTGACTTAGGATGGAAGCAGTGCAGGGATGCTGGGCTGACCCCAGTGCAGACTGGTGTCACTGATGTGACAAGATTGGCACTGAGTTTGATAACACCAGGACTTTCCCTCAAGAATATAAAGATATCACAACCTTGTGGGGCTCTCCTCTGATTTGAACATGCCCTAAACTATGATTTTAATCACCACAATATTTTTCTAGTACCAGAGGCTGGGAAGCATGGGATCCTCACACCACACTGCTGCAGTCCAGCCAGTGCTGTACAGAACAACATCACTTGCTCTATACTCTCCTGGTCCTTCCTTTAAGCCAATTGTAGCTAAAACTCCAAAATATATGCAAAAGTACTTGACAAAAACCCAGAAACTTGGTTGGATAAAGACCCATTCACAGTATTTTTCATCTCAACTTTGACCTTTCATGAGAAGTTCTTGTTCAGAAATTCTATGACTGTATTGACCTAAAACACTGGAAATTGTGACCTTGAAGTTTCCTTCTACATAAGGAAAAAAATCCTTAAAAATCCTTCTGAAGTCCTGGAAAATGAAACTGTTCTTTTGCTCAGTTTTTTCCAGAAGACATTTGTTTCTTTCCCCTTCACATGCCACAAGGCATGTACCTTTGCCAAAATCAGACTGTTGTTTCGACTCACTCGGTCACAAAAGTTAGTTTCTCATGTTCCATCACAGCAATTTTTGCTTGTAACAAAAGAAATAGATCTGCGGAGGACAGAACTCACTGTGATTTGTGTATTATCATTTTCCTCTATTCCTGCACTGCTTTCAACTTGGCTCATTTAAATATAGCTCCTGTCATACCCATCATTTTCTGTTCACCTGTTATGCAAAACCGCACACTCCATCAGAGCAGCCTTCACTGCATAGTTTGTACAGATTCTCTACTCCAGGCCCGAAATCCTTATTCATTTACAAACTAGATGTTCCTTGAACAGTATTTCCAGTTGCTTACCTGGCATATTAATGCACAGAATAGAAACCAGATTTTGTTTTTTCTGATTTTCATAAAAAATAAATTATCTCACTTAACCCCTGGCATCCTTGATAGTTACCTAGGTCTGTAAACAGTTCACTTGATCAAGGAAACCCTTGTTATATTTGCAAAAGGCTGTTGAAGCTTGCTTTGTTGAAGGGGAAGGAATCTCAGGTTTTGTTTGGTTTTCCACACAATATCAGTAAAAACTAACAGGTTTTTATGCCAGAAGAAACAGTTGGATAACACATACTGACATGACAAGCATGAGTCACTACACTTCATAAAGTCACCTCTCAGAGCCTTAAAAACAGTTTTCACTCTGTTCAGAAAGGTATTAAGTACTGAAGAACTCCTTGAGTAGTCTTTGTGTGTGGCTTTTTCATTATGTTTTTTAAAGGTTGTTCCCATGTTTAATTGCTCTCCAAGTTTCAATCTGCAGCTTACTTCTTATACCAGCTCACCAGGTGTCCAGCCCAGTCCTTATTTGCCCTCCAGCGGCAGAATGCAAGCAACCTTCAGGACACAGCATCTTCCCTTGATGGAGATGCAGACTTCTCAATTCAGACACCTGAAGAGAGTCTTGATCAGTAAAGGCAGTCGTGCTGAACAACTTTTCTCCTGAGGGAAGGTCACACACTGCCCAGAACTATCATTCAGAGAAGCCAGCCAGGCTGGAGATTCTATTCAGAACACTGAATAGACCCAAACAGAGCCCTCCACTGCCTTAATCAGAGGATATTCCTTGGATTAGAGATGTATAAAGAAAGGAATCCTGTCTCTCCTAAATCACAGATATCCTCCAAAAGTCTAGAAATCTTCTTTCAGCTCTGATGGAATTTGTCAATGGGCTTGCAGCATCCAAAAAGCAATGGAGGGGGGAAACAGATCAACAGATCCAGCCTAAGTACCACACACAAATATTCAATAAAGTTTGGGGTTTTTTCCTTCAGGTCAACCCTTAATAGTTTCATCTACAAAAATCCAGATGCCAACTGGCTTACTGTGACAACAAGATCAATTCCTACTATGCTGAACAATGTACCGTTGCACTTGTCTGTATTCCTGTGGTATCTATGACCTTACACTGAATCCAGGAGGAGCCTTTTGAGGAGCAGACTGACTTCCTGGTTTTATTTTGCTCAAAGTAAAATACAAAATAGACTTCAATCCATGACTAGCATTTCTTTCTAGTACAAATGTATAGGAAAAAGTTAGGAGTATTCCAAGTATTTTAAGGCAATCGCAGAAGCAGTATTTGGGAACAAGGACCAAAAGATATAATTAAATCCAACCTTCCTAATTACAGAGCATGTCTTAAGAAATTTAATGACTTTATTAAGGCCATAATTGGTGGACTCAAGAGACTGAAGTCTTGGCTTCATGAGAATGACTTATGTCCAGCATTTTAAACTAGAAACTTTCCAGGCTCTGTGGTTTCAGAGGAAAATTTGGAAACACACACACAAATAAAAGGTCCATGAGCCAGAAGGTAAATGAGTACCTTAAAATTACTATCTCTTTTCAATCTCCCCTAATTTGTTTTGGTCGGTCTCATTCCCTTTGAGCAACTGATCCTGGCAGTACTCCAGAGTACCCGACTTTACTGACAAATACGAAAAAGAATCTAATGCCAGGGGAAATAATAAAAAAATCCAAACCCATCAATACCAGAAGCTGGGCTAAAACACATGGATTCTACTCAGGTGTCCAAGGGCCTAACACCCTTCAGTGCTTGGCTTGGAGCCACTTACATTGTCTTATAAGCAAAACAATGAAAATCCATGGATTGCTATTTATCTCAGAATGGGGGGGTGACACCTACACTCTAGATGACGCCTATATACTTCATAATATCTAGCAATAAAAAAGGTGGTGGGGTTTTTTCTTAAAACCAGATTTATTTGTATCTTTTCCAGGCTTTTTTTTAATGACTGCTTTTGAAGCACATACAGCAAGTGCTGTGTCTTCCTCAGTTGCAATGTCCTGTACAAGCCCCTGCTCTCAGAAACACAACCTGGTGCACACTTTTGGGAGGAGATTATTTTCTAAGGGATGGAAGCTGATGCAAATAGTAAAACTTTGTGAGAATGGTTGCATCAATGCTTTTATGTCTCCTTTTAACTATCAGTGACTGATACTAGCTGTCTTTTACTTCTGGTCTCACTAGTCTTCTCAGGTTTTCACAGTTGCAAAAAAGCAGGCAGGGCTTATTCTGAAGTAAATTCTGGATGTAACCACTTATAACTCCACTAACACAGAGAAGCTAGTAAATCAGTAGTAGAAGTTTATTAATTTAAGAGTTATTGAGACACATCTTATTGATCTTTACTCACAGCCTCCAGAGTTTACCTCACAGCTCCAGTTTATGCCTCGATTAAGTGGTTCAGAGAAGCCTAGCATTTTAAAGCATGCATATCATGTAGCATAATGCTCCTGGTATGATGACTTGCAAACTAAGCTGTGGATTTATTGCCCTAGAATAGACTTCTGTTTTACTCACCCCAGGCAGCCAGCACATAGACTCCTAAGCAAAGCCTGCAGCTTGGAGCTTGGATGTAAGATGCAAAGAGCTGACCCAGCCAACAGTGGTCTCGCACCCAGCTTTAGCTCACTCGTGTAGCCACACAATATCAGTTTACTAGAGATTAGTTTCCATTTTCAGCATTCAGATATTTTGGGGAATATTTCTTTTTATAGGCTCTGATTCAAAAAAGTACTTAAGCACATGCTTTACTTTAAATAGCTAAATAATCCAATGTCTTTTCAGCAAATGTTTAATTGTGTGAATAGTTCCAGTTCAAGGGCTCCTCATATCTTGGACACTGAGCACTCACTTGTGTGCTTTATCCATTGCACAGATATAATATCATTCATGGGCTTCACATTATGTATTTACTTAAGTGCTTTGCTAAACAAGGTCCTAAAGCAAACATGCCACAGACAGAGTTTATTTAATCATGCTTCTACAAATTCAGTTCTAAACTGTGAAGAATTTTTAAAAGGAAAACTAAGTAACCATAGGATTTACTTCAATTTCTCTCACATCTCTACCTTGATTTAGCCCTGACTACGATTGTGGAAACATGGTTCAACAATGCACTAGGATAAATTTTCTCAACCCATATGAGAGGATGTGTTTGCTTCTAAAATGAAAACAAACAAAGAAACAAACCAACCTAAAAAAAAAATATTGTGTGTTAAAACTACCCCTGCAGGGGCTTTTCCTCTCAGCCCATATGTCACACAGAGCTATGGTCCTGCACAGGGGCTGCAGCCACACATTGGGAAGAAAAAAGGATCACCTTGGATGGGGAAATTGCCTCTCTGTTTACAGCATTCCCAATCCTATTATGCATTTCATCTCCAAAAGATGATCTTTAATTATAAAAATATGACCAAAGTGTTCTAGCAGGTCTTTTAATGTGATTTTTCCCCCCAGTCAGCAATACTTGGAACAGACTTTCAAGTTCCTCTCCCCTAACCACTGCTTTTTACATGGAAGCTGGTGAATTTTCCTCTCATTAGAAGACTCCAGCAGCTGTGGCTTAAAGGAAAACAACAAATACTCTGAGACCAAGACCAAAACTCCCAGACCTGGCAGTGCTGCCTCACCCCTTTGGGCCATTTCTATTCCAAGCTGCTCCCCACTGAACCACACAGTGCAGGGCTCCTTTCTACTTTGGTAGCTACTGCTTCAGATGTTTCAAAATATGGTAGTTTAAATTATTAGAAAAAGGAATGCAAAAAATCTCCCAACCTACCAAAAGCCAGTTCTCAAAATTTATTAGATTAAAAGGCTAAGAATGAAATTCACGCTTTACAGGTATCTGCCCTCAGAGCAGGACATCTCCCTTGCCTGACATTAAGTCATTATTTCAGATCGAAGTCCCAGCTCCAGCCCTACAGGTAAAGCAAGTTTATGTCCTGTAGTAGCCAGAGAAGACAAATTAAAGAGGGTAAAAAATGTAAAGAGAACCAGATGTACCTGAGAACTGAAAGAAACTAAAACTACCTTAAAAGGATAAAGCTCTTCTGACCAGTCGCTGTAAAACATGTAATGAATTTAGACACTTCTTTTTCAAAGGAAGAAAGCTATTTGATGAGATAAGTGTATTATTAAGATAGAGCATTATAACTACAGTGTAGAAAACTGCTCATTAGTTGGGGCTTAATTGCTCTTACAGTTGGTGAAGAAGCAGTAATTACTATACCCAAAAAAGATCTATATTTAGAGATTATTGACTTTTATGCATGGAACAAGAATACTACCTTGATATTAAACAAAAAATTTAGCCAGAATACATCCAGTGTCATCCCACTGGAACTGAACACCAATAGTGGTATAACTCTCTGTGAAACGAAAAAAGAAGTATTGATAATAGCGAGGAATGCAATTGTACGTTATTCTAAAACAGGGCTTCGATATTACAGTTATTTATTCACTGTGGTCTTACTGGTTGCCTGTTTTGTTTATAGAAATTTACCATGTACTATCTTCATAAAATAATTGCTATTCAATGTGCACAGTAAAGAGAAGACATTAGAGATCTGGCTGTGTGTTTTTCCATTCTAATCTGTATGACAATATATTAATTCAGTTTTTAACACAGGAGTCCTTACAGCTGAATGTCCTGAACTTTCTTTGCCAGGTTACACATGCAAACATTTACAGAGAAGCAGTATCTCTGCTCCTGTGGCTGCCCATCCGACACAGATCCTAAAGGGATTCCCAGTGCCTGTAGGAGTTCTAGGACATTTTGGTGACATTAGAGAGGATTACCAGAGACTGAAAAATTTTCAACCCTCATAAGCAGTCTGTACTTCTTCACAAGGATATTTAAAGAGTCTCTTAAAAGGTACCTTCTTAACTGATACACAAATAAAATCTGAATGAAAGCACTGAGCTAGGAAAGGCTTCACACTGAAATGCTCCCATTTCAGCTCTGCCACAGTTCAGGATGAATGGGTCCATGTTCCCACACTAACAGGGTTTTTTTGCCAGATTCACATGACACAACACATCTTCAAGTGGTAAACAGCTGCATGCTTTGGAGTCTGCAAGGTACAAGACAGGGCCAAGTCAGTCCTCCCTTGCAGGCTTCCAAGGATGTGGGTAATCACTGCAGCCTCATCTCAGAGCCGAGAGCTTCCCTCACCAATGTCACAAGAACATAAAGCTTTAACAGAGTGCCCCAACGACTCCTGTCCCAAACAGCACCCAGGTTCACTAATGCTAAAAAACATAAAAGGAAAATTCCTTTGGATTTATCCTCAGCATCTGGGTGGGATCTGCAGCACCCACATAAAGTACAACCAATTTGGTGATACGTTTATCACCTCATTCTCTCATAAATCATAGCTATGAAACAAATAATGTCAGGACAGCCGAGGTTAGAAACAATAAAAGACTTTTGGGCCAGTTTTTATTTCATTTGACTGTATTTCAAGATAATGATACCTCTTTAACTATGGGAACATGCTCCATCTGTTCTCCAGAGCCTCTATGGGCTTGCAATTTCCTTACATGTGCAATTCCAGATGTTAATGGGGACCCTGGAAGGCCCCTAAGACTCAGGTTCCTTGCTCCGGCTCCCTCAACAGCACAGAGGAAGCCTACAACAGCAGTGAAGGCTGCATCCAGCCCCAAGCACCACACAAAAAGATTTAAATGAGATTTTAGTGGCACAGAGGGTCTTTTGCAAATCCTCACTTTGTGTGAGCAGGTGAGATTTGCAGCATTCTGGCATTCCAAGCCTGAGTGATCAGGGAGGGTCTTCTAAGTGCCAATGCATCAAGCCCAGATCTACAGCACTCTTGTTTTTCTGCAGCATCTGTAACCAGAATAGCCTCACAAGCATGGCCCAAGGTTCTGTCCCACATGGAAGTACATAAATATGTTTTTTGGAACTCTGAAACTCATGTGAACACGATCTCTCTGAGCAGTTTTTGGGAGCTGACACCACACAAGTAGTTGGCTTTTCTGTTTTATAAAGCTCGCATATATTTTTATCAATTAAAAACAATTTTCAAGAAAAATGAAATGTTGGAGATTTCCCCTGTGATGATATATGAAAAGGCATAAATATATATACCTTAAATATCATTAAAATATTTTTGATGTAGATTTTAAAATCCCTGCAATGAAAAAAAAAACCAAACCTCTGATGTACAAAACTATGAATTTCAAATTCTGGAAGATCATTCTGTGACAATTACTAATCCCTTTCTATCACCCAGATAAACTTAAGGGAAGAATATTCCAAAGGAAGAGATAAATGTAAGGTAATGTGCTATTCTGCTTTTACAAACTAGGAAGCTTTCCTAGCTAGATTCAGCATCTACACTTGCACAGAAGTAAATTGCAGTCCAAACAGATTATATCACTTTCAACTTCATATTGCTTGCACTAATCACACTTAGTCCATTACGTTTATAGAATTTTTTTTTTTAACAGGATCACCATTAATAGCATAGCAGGTCAAGTATTATTCTGAATTTAAGTAAAATCTGTTCATCATTATGGTCATTAGCTAATGGTTTTATCTACCTGTGGGACCATAGTAAACATTAAAATTCAATCTACTTAACATTTACTGCTCATAAAAAAAAAAAAAGCAGCATAATTTCCTTGCTACAATAACAAACTCTAAGGGTCACAAAACTCTTGAGAACCAGGTTTAAAAAAACAAACAAACAAAACCCACTACAGTTTGAAGACTAGTGAAGAACTGAAGAAAGGATGTCAACATACACAGGATCTCCTATATGGGCTGTGTGCCTAATCCTGCAGCTTCTAATTTTCCTGCTGCTGTAAAGGCCATAAGGCTGCAGGGTTTCAGTCTTTTTGAGCTGTACACTGCAAACACCTCCCCAGGTGGGTGTACAGCCCAGTAATTGCAGATTTAAACTGTTTGAAAATTGGTTTTCTTTTCTTAGATATCATTCATGCACTCCTTATGAAAACCCTTGGATACCCAAGGGTGCACAATCCCGAACCTGGGCAGGTAACTGAGGGTGTGCTCTGTGCATGTCCTGCACTGCAGGACAGACCCCAGCACACACAACTGTTCTGGGGACAGCCACCACCTCTGAAACAGCTGTGTGATAACCTTTGTTTTCCCAGCAATATATTTGCATCATTAATCAAGCTCTGGTAAGTGCATTCTTTTTACCTACATTGATTTTCTTTCAAAGCTCCCTTTGTCAGCTGATTTGCTAAGTGCTAGAGGACTGCACATCTTGCTGACTGGTGCTCCCCTGTGTATTCATTCTCCTCACAGGTTCCCCTGCAGAACTACCACAATTTCACTGATTATTTTTCAGTAGACACTTTGTTAGACTACTTATAAACATACTGACCTAATTGCTTTTAATTATTCCAGTGGAGTCTTGCTTTTACAGTGGCTATTTCCTCCCACACAAAAGGAGAAATACTACTGTGAGAAGCATTGAAAAATCCATAGCCTGGGCTTCTCTCTGAAGCCTAAATCAATCAG
The DNA here is from genome assembly GCF_017639235.1 of Corvus kubaryi. NCBI lineage: Eukaryota > Metazoa > Chordata > Aves > Passeriformes > Corvidae > Corvus > Corvus kubaryi. Next base: position 7,594,482 of record NW_024580670.1, read on the forward strand.
AAGTTTAATGCACACTGTAAATGTTTATGTGCACGTGTATATATTGTACATGTATGCATGCATTATATAGGCCTGTTTTACATCCATATATCACATAAGCCAAATGGGGCTAAGGAGACTGCAAACCTCATTTAATTCCCAGTTTTGCAGACAAAAGTGTTTTCTTAACGGCTCTGTGAAGGATCCAGGCAAATTTGGTGTTTTCACATTCATTCCTGGCACATGCTTAGAAAATTGTTTAAATTTTAGATATCCACCAAGCCTGTTCATAGCCACATACATATTTCTGCAGGCTGTCCATATTAGCAAAGCTGCTGGAAATAAATCAAAGGTAAAAATATACAGAAAGCCATTTACTCTGCATCTACCCTTTAGCAGACAAACTATCTTCAGCCACCATAAAACCTGCAAAATATCTCCTGTGAACATCAGGATGGGTTCGACTGTTAATCTAAGTGAATGTCTTTACTGGAAACAGTTTACCAGCGAAGTGAAAAAGATATGCAGTTCAATAGGGAAATCCATGAGGGACAAAACAAGAAAGAGATGATACATGGAAGTCTGTCCCAAACACACTCCAGAGTTAACAGCAAGGAGAACTCTCAGTATATTTGGAACTACCATTAAAAATTTCATTTTTTCTTGGTAGAAAAGAAAATAAAAGAATCAGAAAAGTGAAAATTAGAGCAGATGGCAGAGGCATCAAATAACTCTGCTAACTCCTCATTTTGCTCTCCAAAGACTGTGCAGTACATGCAAGACCACAGGATCTAAAGAGGAAATACCTATGCTGATAACAGCTTGCTGCCCAGAAGACAACAATATGCTGAAAGCAAGCCTTAAGCTTCCTTCAGATTTGATATTCAAATACCAAAGGAAAATAGGTATTTTCCACAAATAGAAATAAGCTCACTTTTGAGAATCTTTTTCAGCCATGAAGTTTTGTGAAATGAGCAGCTTGTGTGTTACTCTTAACATTTAGTTTAATATTTTTCAGCAAGGAAAACAAACAAAAAAAAAGAGGCAGTATGTAGCACTTCAATTAAAACAAACAAATCAAAACAAAATAACACCCACAAGGTGTCTGTGAAACTGTCCCTCCTAGTATGGAATAAGATAAAGTTGAAACAACCTGCTAGCTAAGAAGTTCAAAATCCTTTTCAAAAATGTTTTACAAAATCATTTGGTTGCAACAAAGCAAATTCTTATCTTGACAATTACTTAAACATTTTCATAGCATTTTAAAATAACCTTCTTCTGGTAAGAATCTTCTATTAAACTTGCAAATAAATATCTCAGCACAAGACAATATTCAAAACCTGACTATTCCATCATACTGCGCCACTGCCAGTGGCTGGACTATCCCTGTCACACAACTTGACATCTTGGAAGAAATTTCCCAAAAATTCAACCAATGCCATGCCACATACCTGTTGTACAGAAGAGGGACATGTCCTGTCAAAAGGGTTACTACTATTGGTACACACGGAAAGTTTGGATCTAGCCCCACACTGCTCAAAGATCACAGACGGAGGTTCCTACCTTCAGGTATCCATAGTGAAGGGATTTTTTGGAAAGTCAGCTTCCAAAAGTTTAGTGAAACATTCAAACTGGGGACTGAATACAGCCTGACCTGAATTCACCCACTAACAGTGTAATCCCACTATACTGAAAACATCCTCAAAAGAAGTTTTTCATCAGTTTTTCAGTGAAAGTCAGTCCTCAGTTCTCGTGTCTGACATGATGCAAGAACAAGTGAATAGAAAAGTTCCCCTTCTCCAGCACTCAGGCTGCAGGAGAATAATTCATATTCAAGATGCAAAATGTGCTCTCTCATTAGTGCATCTTTTGGGTCTTAAACCTTTTGTGAGTGCTGTTACTGTACTATTGATCACTGCCCAGCATTGTAATATACACTGATCCTTCAGGTTGGGGCAAAGGTATGTGCCAGTCAGGTTTATGAAGTCTATAAAACTTTTACTGTGCTTGTAGCATAACTAAAAAGAAAGGGGAAAAAAGTTGTCTATAAATTTAATTATTCCTGGCTTCTGTTCTTGGAGACGCCTCTCCAGGGCAGTCTAAAATTACTGAATACCATCCGGCTTCCTGGATCACCGTGGTACAACTTTTTTAAAACCTTAATGGCAATTAATAGAACAATTTCCTCCTGTACACGAGCCTTTCCTAAACAGAGTGCTGTTACTCCCTGCAAACAGGCAGGTTCAGAGGTGGAAGAAATGCCAACAAATTCTGCAGGGCAGTTCTGCCAAGGCTAGTTCTCATCACTAACCACAGCCTCCATCACCCACTGGCAGACAGTGACTGATGCCTTATTTCAGGCATTTCTTGCAACCCTCCTGCTAAAAGGGGAACAGATGGCTCCCTTTGACTGTAGTATTTCCACCCTGCTACCAAAACCACCTCCTCCTGATCTGCAATTAGTAACATGGGATTGCTGAATCCCTCTATCCCACACTGTACCATTCACCTTGAACTTCTTTCTTCCATTTTAAATGTTACTTTATTTTCATTGGAAGACAAAGGTAGCAGGATTTGCCATGGATACACACAAGTTAGTCCGTGGGCTTTGTTTAAAAAGGCCAGTCTGAAACTAATTCAATCTAGTCTAATATGTGGAGTATTTTCAGCTAAAAAAAAAATTTGGAAAGTTAACATGTTCACTTTGATCAGCCTTAAAATAAATACTTTATTTTTCTCTTCTGAAGAAACACCTAATTTCGCAGTGGAGTTGTATTTTGGAAAAGAAGTAAGAACATGCTTCAAAGAAATGCTTTGTTTATCTGAATTTTTTTTTGCTTGCTTACATTTCAGCATGAATAAATGCTATTCTTCTTTTGGGGCTGATCCAATGCATTTCCCACCTCCAACCTCCTCTCCCTTATTTTGCTGTTTGGCCACTGCCTCAAAAATGAACTGTGACACAACTACCCAGGGAGGAGATAATCCCAGCTATAAAAATTTATTCTAAAGACAGAGGCAGATAACAGATTAGGGATCTTCATTCAAAAAACAACCCAACAGGCATTATGAGGAACTTGCACAGCTTTGCTACATGGATTACAATGGATTCATTTTAACCGCCTTAGTGTTTAAAAAAAAGGAAAAAATAATCCCAGCAAAAACATCCACGAAAGTCAGGGATTATGGAAGGAAAGCAGAGTAGGAAACCACATGTGCTGCACTCTGAGGACGCTGCACTCCTTGTTCCCATTGACCCAGCCACAGCCTTCTCCAACCAGCTACAGAACAGCCAGAGCCTTTCCCCTCATCTCAAAACATGAGCCCCAGCACCAAAAATGCACAGGTTTCTACTATGATAACTCAGTATCAATAAGGGCATCCAAGCAACACACAAATTAAAAGATCTACAATAAGTAACGAGTGCAAAATTATCATTAGCTGCAAAGTTCCCTGCATGCTTTACAGTGAAACATATATAATAATGATTTCCAATAAAAACAACCTGAAAGAAATTAGTCTGGTGCACTGTCTTTCTGTTCCTCACTAACATTACCAGTAGTTTGATCTCATCTCCTTAGAAATAATCACCAGGCTACTTAAATATTAACTAGAGGAAAATACTAACATGCTGTTGGGGAAACAAGATGAAACTGATCCCATACCCAGTCAAGCCTCCTGTTCTTAAACAATCCTAAACTCTATTACACCCAAATCAGGGTTCTCAATTCTCGGAAATATACTCAGAGGGTAGTGAAGTGACCCAGAGGAGTTCATTTGACATCTAGGTATTGTCAAAGAAGGTGGCCCAGTTTCTCCCTCCTCGCAGTCCTGGACATCAATGACAGAATGACTGTCCATGCCTCCTGCCCTTCCAATTTAACACAGGCATCTACATTCCTTAGTAATAGGGAGGATTTCTGACATTTTATTGCATTCAGAGTCTCATCATGTGAAATCCTTTTACGACATCAGATTCTGATTCTCACATAAGCTCCTAAAGTATTTTTGCAGATTAATTGAAACTGAATAAATTTCCTTGACATTTTGAGCCCAGGTAATTCTTGTGGCAGTCTGCCACCACAGCCAAGCCAGCAGAGCACCACTAAAGCTCCCTGTCAGCGGTCAACCAAGGTCTCCAGCCTGGCTGAAGACTCCTATTTAAGATTCCCCATACAGGGAGAGGCTGCAGGAACAGTACTGCTCTTAAGGCAGCAATGATGTCCTTCTCTTTAAAGGAAAAAGAAATAAAACATCTGGGGTGCAGGACCAACAAGGGCAGACCACACAGCTGGTAGACAACAAGGAACAGAGCCAGAAGACTTTGGCAGAAAAGGGAGCCTTTCAAAGCTGGGAAGGAACACCTGGAAATGTGACACAGGAATGCAGAAGATGATGGGTAATTCCAGAATAGAGGTCTGAGGGGATGGAGTCTGTTTTGCTGGGGAAAGAGGCATCATCAGAAATGGGGGAGATGCTGAAGTTCAGGAGGAATGAATCTGTGGCCCTACGGGGATTCTTCTCTCCACTTTGAGTTACACAGGGTAAAGCACCACATGCCCAAGTCCTGCTTTTAGCTTCCTGCTTTACCCCCAAACACATCTGCACCAGACAAGGAGCCAAGGAGGTTTTGTCATTCTTTGGGAGTTGCATTTTCATCTTTTCAGTCTTCCTGCTTATTCTTCAGTGATGACTGTCTCACTCATACTAGTGCTTATATTTTTTAGTCTCACAGAGGTAGCACAATACTGTCAAGTGACTTTGAAGATGGGCAATAAGGCCCTTTTTCACAACATAAATGTCATGAGGAATTCTCCCCAAGAAGCTTCTGAGATGAATTCTCTGTGTTCCAAAGAAAAAAAGGTTACCTGAAAACAATACAGCTTGTGCTTGCACATGTTGGTAGGAAAAGAGAAAGAAATCCCTATCTGGAAACAAGTGATATCTATTTCTAGCCTACACTTTTCCAAACAAAAACTGCTCATACCCCCAATACCAGTACATACTAGTATGAACAACTGCTGCCTCCACCAGCAGCAGGTTCATAGCAGAAGAAAAGCACACAGTCCAGTGTGTCAGGATGGCTTTTCATAGGTTCAGAGGCTCACTTAAAATATTCCCACAAATTCACACTACCAGTCTCTTTGACAGCTAGGGTTTTTTTTTCTTGTGAAGAAAATTTCTGACTTACTTCCTATGTCCTACAAGACCAAAGGGTGCACTATCACATAGTATTAAACCTCAGATCTTCAGAAAACCTCATAGCCGTAGTGCTGGAAAGCAAACACACCCCAAGCTTGTACATGTACACACTTGCATGCTTGGAAGAGTTACTAAAACAACTATAGCACCTCCCAAAAAGGCTCAGGATGCAGGGAAGGAGGGAGAGATGGGGACAGGAGCGCTGGGGTTTGCGTCGGTGACTCCACCTTGTTCATCAGACATATTCAAGCCAGCGCATCTTTCTCTCCCAAGTGAAATGTGTTTCTACAATTTTGCCAAAACTTTTATATATGGCAGTGGCCAGCTGGCTGCTTGGAGAGCCATGTGTCAGTGGTCCTGGCGAATGCCTAATGTGTGAGATGGATCTGCGCAAACTGCAAGCGCTTGGTTTGCAAACATTCTTGTTTTATGCATTTAGAAAGCAGCTAGAAAAAGGAGAAGTTTCTGAAACAAAGTCACACAACATGGCAGGGATATATTAAGACAGTTCCTTGGTATACAAATATATCATGGTAACTCATCTCTTCTCCCTGGCATGCTCTGTCCCCATGGGCTGTAGTGAACCTGTTCTGTCTCTTCCTACAAAACACCATCACCTCCACTGCTACCTTTGTTTCTACAGAGGCAGGAATTCAACACCACCAAGGTTTCCCCAACAAGACAAGATGTGGGAAACCTGTACACCCTCCCTCCAGCCCTGCTGCAGGACTGGATCCCAGGAGGGGCAATGCCAGCAGATGTGACCACAGGGGAGGCTCCTCCCACACCTCAGCTGATGACACTATAGCTCCTGGGCTGCTGGCAGAGATCCCTCTGATGAAGCCAACATCCCACACAGGGATCAGCAAGTCAGCCCACACAACTCTGGGAATCCAAGGGGGAGGCAGTAAAGCAGGACTGAGGCACACTTTGAGTCAATGTATTTTTGGGCTACATTACTTCTGACTTTACCGTCCCAGAGAAGATGTGAGAAATGAATCATCTGGGTTTTACAGAAAGAGCAGCAGAAACTGACTACATTGAAAAGAGGTCCATGGCTACATTCTCCATGTATATAAAAAGTGCTTGTGAAGTTTAAGGCAAGCCATCTATTTAGGGATTTGTAAATGCATATCCCATGTGGTCTGTAGGCCTGTGTACAAGAATAGATACAGTTTATTGAGCAATGTTAGGGAAAATAGAATTCCCACCCTAGATTATCACAGTCTCTGCAATCAGCTCAGTGAGCAACAGCACAGGTGATAGATGAGCCTGCCATGGTCTCCCAAATGCCAGCAGATACCAGCTGACGAGGCACCAGGGGAAGGTAATTCCAAGCTAAGGCTGCCTGGGTGAAAAGACACCCCCCCACCCCCACTAACAAACAGGCCTCACATCCATCTCCTCCATCCTTGGAGGAGCAGCTCTTGGACCCCAAAACAGTCTCATCAACCAGGCCCCAAACTACAAAGACCACCACATATCAATATCAGCACCATGACTCATCCCTAGAGATGAAGGGGAAGCAGGGCTGGTCTCCACCCACTGCCAGGACAGGCTCTGCGCAGCTGCAAACAGCTGGTTCCTTCTGCCCAGACATCACGTCTAGGGGCTAAGGGTTCACCATCTCAGATGAATTTGGCAGATGTCTTCACTGGAAGCAGTCAAGGGGAGGCTGGCGTGGAATAAAGCTTCTCTCTCTCTGCATAAGTAGAATCAATTGATTTTAACATTTTGAATCAAGGCATTTCAACCCTTCAGGTCAAAATTATGTATCAATTACAAAAGCAAAAGAAAACCACAATGCAAAACTGAAGTCAGAAGTTTGTTCCAAACGTTGCAGCTGCAAATCAAAGATTCCACAATCTGTGCACTACAGTGGTGCTCATTTCTTCTCCTCAATATTTGCAAAATTAGAATGACGATGACACTTCCAGTGAAATTCATAGTTGTTTCCAAATCCACCATAAAAATCAAGTCAAATCTAAAACATAAAAACCTAACAGTAACTGTAAGGACACGGATAACTAGTTCATATAAACTTAACTGTCCACAGAAAGAAACAGAACACTGTAATAGACAATGCATCAAAATTAATCTTGATTTAAGCAGGAAACCAACATGGGAGAGTGAGTAGGACAAAATGCTGGTGTCCTCCAGGTTATCATTAGGTACTTGCTGCAAAGAATCTGCTCATTCTCAAACTGCAATAACGGATTCCTTTTTCTTTCATTACACTGCCTAAAAGCTTCTTAGGAGCACCAGCAGTTTGTAAAGATGAAAAACGTGTTTAATCAGTAATTGCAATGGGCTAGGAACTACTCATAAATACACAAGGAGGCTCGCAGTGGGAACACTCACTCATTCAAAGCCACGAGTGCCACAAAAGTCAATTCCACACATGGTTGTCAGCCACATGACCAAATTTGTTCTGAATCAATTATTAAACAGAAAATGCTATCAGTTCCATTTTTTTTTTTTTTCAATCAAGCCACAAATGCAGACTTGCAAGGTACAAGTGTCTAGCACCAAGGTGGGATTTCAGTCTCAAATCTAAATATTTCATTGTTCCTACACAAAATTTTGGCCAATACTTCTACAAAACCCAACCTGATAAACACATTCAGCACAAAATCCAGCTGTTGGCTTGTCAGGAGTTGTAATTCATAATGAGTTGTATCTATTATATGATGTTCTCAAAGCTGAAAAGTGGAAATAAATACAGAAAACCCAAAAGGCAGCTCTTGCAGATTAAAAATTACATTTAGCAACACAGAAGATGGGTCGTTAGAACCGTGGAAAGTACAAGAATGAGCTACATAATAAAATGGATTAGCAGTGGTGAAAGGGGCAGTGGGGATTACAGGTCTCTGCTCAGCCTCTGCTACTACATCTGGTTACTGTCATGTGCCCCATGGAAGCAGAAGGAAAGAAAAAAGGCTACATCTGATATGACTACTTTGCCTGTTTAAGATTCAAAAGCTCCACTGTAAGCTTTCACAGAGCTGAAGGGAGCATGATTTATACAAACAGCTACAAGCCTTGAGCAGAACGGACATCAGTGCTACCTGCCCTTGGAGAATAGTGTTTCCTATTTTATTTACATTTGCTCTTCATTATGCTTTTAGAGTAACTTACCAATCCACCCAATCAATTCAAACTATTTTGCAAGCATTTCAAGTCATTTCTTAGCATCACCCCATAGGCACTTGCTTCTATGTAATTACAATCATTTTTTTTGCAAAGATTTGCCTCATTCAAGTGGCTTTGCCAAGCAACAACAAACAAAAGAACAACTATGTCTAAAAATAAGTAGAAAAAAAAGTAGGAATCCCACAACTGTATTAAATAGGGTCATCAGGAAGAGAGAAGAGGATAAATGTGTGCCCCCATGTCCTTCATGTCTTTGCTGACAGCCCAAAAATAGTGCTGTTTAATGTTTGATAGTTATGTCTCCATATTATAGCTTAAACTTATTTTAAAAAATCTGTCTTAAAATACAGCATTTTCAATTCTTCTTGGGAGACCAGAAATAATCTAGCTAGTTGGTGCTTTTTATCATCTTTCTGTTGTAGAAGCAAATTTAACTATTTCTTGTAAGAATAAAAGAACATGTCATCACAGAAAGTGACTCACATAGAAAGTATTATAACTGTCCTGATCAAGCATCAGATCAAGCTCACCAAGTGTGAGCTCTTTCCTTCATTTCAGCAGACAAGGTGGCATTTGACCTGAATTAACCTGCCCGTTCAGAGGGAGACTGCTCCAGACTTGCTGCTCTCACCTGACCAAGACACTGAAGTACAAACCCACGGATTTTAACAACATAAGCACAGAAAAAAAGGACTTGGAAGAAAGGTGCAAGCCTTGAAGGCCAACCATCTCCCAACGGAAACAAAAGATACAAATGTGCTACCCTGCGATAATTTCAAGTCAAATTTTTTTTTAAAGTAAGTGGTACCATTTCCCCACTGGCTCCCTTCTTTTTACTACTTCCCTATTTTTTTGAGACCAAGTCAAAACCTTGTCAGCCATTGGCAACCCCAAGTATCATGCAGCATCAGCCTTGTCACTAGTTTTAGGGCTGCCTTAAAATAAAAGCAATCAGAAAACTTCTTAAAACTAAATATCCCCCCCTACCCTACATGTTGACGTGGCCACTAAATCCCAATGGGTAATCTCCAGAATCCATCTGTTCCTATTCATTCTCATCCCGAGAAGCCTCCCATAGCCCCTGATTATTTCTCAACTTGTCTGAAGAAATATCCTGTCTTCTGGCTTCCCAGACATTTGCTTCACCCCCTTCTCCCCAGAGGTTTGCTGGAAAAGGCAGCTGCAAAGATTATCCACTCCAATGTCATGCCCAGGCTCTCTTTAAATCCCTTGAGGGAATCCATTTTAACAGGGAAAATGTTTAACAGAGGAGAAAAAGCATCTTTCAAAACTGAGTTTCTTCTCAGTTACATCCTGGAAGCAAGATCCACCTACAGATACCCTTTAAGCAAGCATCTCTTAAAGCACAGTTGGTTAAGAGAAGTAGGAATTAAAGAGTCCTGCAGTGACCATATGCAGACTCTCCACCAACACCAGGAAGATGGACTGTGCCTGGGCCAGCTTGCAGTAAAGCCCTGCCTTACCCAGCAAATTAATGGGCTGAGGGGGACTGGGAGCATTCACCAAAGGTCATCTCCAAATAGCAGCTGTAAGCATAAAAACGATGACATTTAGCTAATGACCACAAAGCAGCTAAAATTACAGGCATGCATATCTTCTCCTTTTTCAGGTCAACACAGCCAGCATGTCTGTGCATTTAATGTACCAAACACAGCTGCAAAAAAGACTCTAAACACTTTTCATTTAACTCAAGGGCTGTTAAAAGTGGTGGAGGAAAAACACACCTCTCTATTACTTGTGTTGTTGCATAAAATCAAAACACAAGAACTAAAGCCACAGAGGCCCTGAGATTTAATTGTTCAGTTGTATTCTGTTATTGCTTTATTTGTAACTTGAAGCCCCCTCGGGATTACAGCTCTTGTATTCTTTATAGGTTCCCACCAGCCCTTTATGTGCTCCAGCACCAGTCAAAGGTACCAAAAATCCAAACAGCAAACCAAATGCAGGGCTTTTGCCTGCCTACAATTTCAGCATTATTGCTGCTCAAGTTTAATTCCAAGATTTATGGGGATGCCAAAGGGTTAAGTTTGCTTGAAATTTTCCTATTTATTGTCATTCACTTCAAAAAAAGCAAGTACTGCAGGAATTTATGATGCCCGAACCTGACAGTCACTGACTGGTTAACAAATCCTTCCTTCTGTTTTCAAAACAGTTGTGTGTTAATCTCTCAGGTCACTATCAAAGACAGTTTAACATCTAATTTATCACCTTTTGGGCAGAGATCCATGCTGAAAAATTCACATCCAAACTGTAATTTAGTTCAGTTAATGGCCTTTTCTCAGAGGAACTGGACAATTAAAAACATATGGAAATGGAATAAGCCACTCACTTTTCAACTAAATGTTTGCTCTATGTCTTGGGAAATAAATTTAGGATGAACAAGCTGAATTCAGTGAATGGATTAAAGGAGTGGACTGTTGTTATAAATCAGTTGTCCTCCTTTCACAAGCCACATAGCAGTATTTAATTTTTTTTTCTTTTTTAGCAGAGCATTGTCTTACAATGGAGAAAAACCCTTCAAGAAATTGCAGGTTCACACAGAATAAGTGCTATTAAAAGAAAGCAGAAGGGGAATCTCTTAATGCACTATAAACATCTGACATATTTAGGCACCTAGATAAACTAATCGGAAATGTCAGGTTAAAAAAAAAGCATAAAGGCAAAAATAGTTTGAAATGTGTACATGGATGTACACCAGCTTTCATTATAGTGGCAATCAATCACAGGTTTTTGGTATGACTATGACATTCTGTTATGTCTGGGAAGTACCTTGGTGCAGTTGACAACCTTTACAGAAACACAAAGCCTGGAAACATATATGGCATTTTAGCAATGTTTCTTCCTCTTTGTTTTTTTAACACCCTGAGAAGGCTGAGAAGTGCCAATTCCTGTGTAACAATTCACAAGTGTCACAAGTCCCTGCTGTGTGTCCTGCTGAACGTCTTCCATGGGATTTAGTGGGTGCTGGATGAGACAGAAGGATGAGACATATCAATGCCACTGACATTCCTTCACCAGTCCGTTCCTTTGCTGTGCCCATGCCCTGAGTAGGTGTCTTCAGCCATTAGGAAAAATCATTTGTGGAATTTAGCATGGATTTGTTTGTACACTATGTACCTCAAAGTGAGGTAGCAGATTTAACCCTAGTCTACTTCCCAACCTTAGAAGCATTCCAAAGTGGGAACATCTTCCACTCTATTCCAAAGGTGTGCTGGGTCACACACCTGCTCTGAGTCACCATGACTGTGCTTTGCCAGCCTCATTAGCAATTAAACCTCCTGAGCACAGCTGTCTCCACCAGCTGTAGGAGACAGACCCAAGGACCTCCCAGGTGAGGACACTCTGACAGTGACAGCCCTGAGGTTACATCTTACTAGAACTGATCACAGTCACCACTGTAACAAAAAGAAACAGGATTTAAAAAAATGGCATGACTGTACTATTCTGCTTCTTACATTGCTTTGGACAAAATAAGGGACCAAACCGGTGACTTGCAGGACTAAAATGACAGGTTTGTATCCTGACCCAAAGCTCCAACACTTCTGGAGCACAGCTATGGCAGGCCAATGCTCTCCAGGGGCATGGCAATGGGAACACACCAGTGCATGGGTTGCACTGAATTTTTCAATTAAAAAAGGAAAATGTAGACCCTAGCAATAACAGGATAAAAATAAATAATAAAAGAAAGCCTGCACAGGAAGACAGAGGAAGTTACACCCTTGAAATGCCTTTTGATGTTAATGCAATGAGTCTTAGCACAATCTGCTTCATGAAAAACTGAAAGTAAATAAAAAAAAGGTACACAAGCTTATCAACCTCTGGACCTTACAAAACTATCTCCTTCAGTCTTCCTTACCATGACATGGTTTTTTTTTTAATTTTAGCCAGTGAAAAAGGCCCTCAAAATACCCCTTTCAATTCTTCTCTTTAATGAAGAATTGCTCTAAGATCAATTAACTGAGACAAGAAACAAAACCGAGGCTGCTGGTTCAGGACATCCTTTCATAAAAGACCAAATGTTTGACGTTAATTTTCTGTGATGCATTTTCAAATAATCCATGGGTATGAGCTTGAGCACTGACAGAAAGAAGCGTTGTATTTCACAGCCACACAGGGGCAGACAGTTTTAAGATCATTTATTTAATTATGCAAATGCTACTCTTGTGACAACAAGAGACAGACTCAAGCGGAAGCCATACATTGGATAATAAAGTTCATAGCCAATTGAAGATTCATTACCTGCTGCATCAACTTCAACTACTACCACATTATTAAGGCTTACACTACTGTTTAGTTAAAGTTGAGATAACACTTCCAATCTAAAACTCTATTTCTAGGACAGTTAAAAGTAAGTGTTCATTTTGTATGTTTTCTTTAATTGGCTAATCTACGAGAGACTCTGCATGTACAAATTAAAAACAAAAGCCAACCACTGCTCTAAAGCTAAACACTGTTGAATAAACAAAGAGGCTTTTTAATCAACCCAAACTTCACTTCTTTCCTGCATTTTACAGCAATGTGTACCCAGAAGACATGCAATGTTTTCTCAACAATAGGTCTATTAAAAGCAACCACAAAGCACCACCTCAGCAGAAGCCACCCACACCCCTAGTACAGATAGGATGGAACCAGTATTGACCAACCACACTCTGCTTGGCCAACACTGGTGAGCAGGGAAGAGAGCAGCAGGTGGTAAATTTATTTTGAAACTACTGTTCATCCAACCCAACAAAGCTTTCACCACCTCTCCTGGAGCTGTGCTACAGTCAAGAGAGCAGAAAAGGCCATGTTACAGAAAAGCTGCTCCTTGGTCCTGCCTGCTCCTTTCCAAGTATTATTCTGACTCAAGCACAAAGCAAATATTCACACAGTGAGCACTTACTTTCAACTCCACCAGGTTCCCAGCACAGTGACAAAACATCAGCCACAACTAAATACCCAGATACGGGGCAGTAATGCCTGAGGGTGAGACACAGCCCTGTGATGGAGCTATCCTAAGCAGGGACTGCTGCTCAAAGGATGGGACCTTTCTCCCTTAAGCACCTACCACCCCTCAATTGCTCTGGCTGCTGGGCTGATCCCACAGAGGCCTGAAGCTACTCCTTTTTTTCCTGGGGTGAATTCTTCCTAAAGAGACTACAAAGGGATCAGATGAGCAGTGCCTCAGGAGAGACAGCAGCACACCGTGGTGACTAAGGACAGAACTGTGCCTTCCAGGGGTAATGCAATCTTGAGTTGGCTCAGGTGAACCACAAAATTGTGACTCTTAGTTAAATACATTTTAAAATCTTCCTACTGAACAAAAAAGCTGTTGCATGTAATGGAACACTCCTTTGCAACTGATGGACCAACAGAGGATAGGAGGCATGTTTCAGCTATACTTAGGGCATTTAAGGTTTAAAAGCTGACACATTTCATCTCAGGTACCACATAAACCATGAGACTGGGCGAGAAAACAAGACCAACTTCTGCAAAATTAGTTTGTCCATATTAACCAGCCATCTCTGGCCACAAATCTTGAGCTGCTTAAATTATAAGATTCCGCGGTACTCTAACATGTTGAGTTGGTGTCTTTTTAATTAGTATCTTAAAACACTCCTTTTCAGTATGCCACAGTATATAAGTATCTTGCATAAATAATTACACTTGGCTTTTCTGTTTTTTTCTTTTTAATAGAAGAATTTTATTATCAAAGTGGTTTTGGTAATATGCAGCTATTGCACACCAAACACTGTGCATGAAATACCTTCTTGGATAGAAGATTAATGTGCTTACTGTTATTCTGTGAACAAATTAATTTCACTGAGGAATAAGGCAAAGATTTAAATACAAAGCACCACAAAAATCTATCCCAGTTTACATCTTTCAGGGCTGAGAAAATGTATACATGTTTACACACACAGTCAGATATAAGGCATGTAAATAAAAACCTTTCAACAAGATGAATGATACACAGAACACACATCCGATCTTCCAGCTTGAAAAATGTTCTAAGTGCCGATCTCCCTTCTCTGCTTCTCCACGTGCTTGTGACACTGCACAGCTGTATTCATCCCAGCACAATGGCTGCTTGGGATGTAAGCACCTGATTTCATGAAATCCAAAGGTAAGCAGATCCAAATCTCACCAGAGCTAATGGATTTGGCCCTTATCTCCCCTTGCTAAAGCATCCTAAGTGCTGAGAGACTTATCTAAGCATTAGGAACCAACATTAGTATTATAATGTAATATCCATGTATTATTCTCTTGTCAGTCTTTTAGCTTATATACAACACTTTAGCATAGGCACTTGCTCATATTTGGTTTTCCATCTACCTTATTACAGTTTTTATACTGAATACAAGCAAAAACATCTGAATGTGTTAGCTACATAAGCTTCTGCTGAAGTCTGATGAAGAAAAGAGTTATTTTTAACCTTGGACAGCTCCCAGACCAGCTCATTGCATAGCTCAAAAACTGGCACAAGAGGAATGCGTGTGGCTGGGTACAAGATGGGGGAGGAAGAGGAAAAACCATTTGTACCCAGTTTGTCACCAATAAATACAACCAAAACTCCATGTCCTAACGCAGAGAGACATTAAAGGCCCAGCACACAACCCAAACATATCTAGTTGGGACATCAAGTGCACCTCTGTAGCTCAGGTGCTGTTTCCAACTAGTCCATTGGATTTAAATGCCAAAATCATCTTGGGTGCTTTTGTGAATTTCCATACACATCTTACTGCATCTCTTTCAAACTTGGCCTCTGCTGACTTCCAGAGTCTGAGCAAAAGGTCAACAGCAAAATTCACAGCAGAATATGTGGCTTCCTGAGCCTGGGAGGGGAAACTTAGCCCAGGCCAGCAGCCACACTAAATTTCACCAGCCGTACAGGCTCATATCACAGCATCAGCATTTTAATTTGTCTGCCTTGACAAAAAGAAAAATGCTTAGAAAGTTTTATGTACGAACAAAAAGATGAAGCACCTCAGGTCCTTTTTGAGACTGCAGGTTTTCAATACATCTTCAGAAAGCGCAGCTTGCAAGCCAGGGCTGAGCAGGAGCATCCCCCCATCAGTGCCAGGCACCACCTCAGCACAGCACACAGGCCTGCGAGGCTAGGGAACTACGGGAAGCGCAGGCAGCTCATCGCTTAAACACTATTTCATCCCAAGGTTCCAAAATTATAATAGACTTTATTCTAATTGGATTGTCTGCAATGAGCCAATTTAAGTGCTAAATGCTGCAAATTATTCAGCATGACATAGCAATGCAATGATCTGAGCCACTGCAGGGCAGAAGGCTTCTTGAAAGCTACACTTTCTGAAGCATAGTAAGGAGACGCAAGTCTTGCTTGGCATGTCTCCACCACCAACCAACAGCTGCAGTGTGCCCACTGAGCATTAACTAATGCTCTGACCTAGAAGCAGCCACTGCCAGCCAGCACCCCTGATTAGATGATGATTTTTCTGAACACACCTTTAAAGTCCATATCACTCTAATTGCTGCCTTTCAAAGAGACGAAGTACCGATGACATCCTACATACACTGCACAGTGCTGTGAAATATTGATCTAACCACAAACTTTAAAATATTTAACCAACTTGAGTCTGTACTTTTGTCATCAGGGTAAGAATGTCACATCTATTCACAAAGATTTAAGGGACAGGAAGAGAGAGATATTTAAAGCTTTAGATTTTATTCTGGTGCAATTACAGCAGCATTACATTTGCATTTACAAATGCAAATGAAGGACTCCTGTGTTAACGCTTAGCCCTACACACAGCGCACAGTTCAAAAGACAATTATTTTTAGTAATTATGTATAAAATGGTTTTCTACATACATTTCACCATAAAATGTATTAAAATTATATCATTGTATTAGCAAGGGAGATAAAGTAAACCATAGGGTTCTCTTCTGAATTTAAGTCTCAGATTACACCAACAATTTGCAAAGTGGAAAGGAAGAAAAAAAAGTAATTCATTACTCATATTCATAACTTTTAATATAACATTGTTATTCTCCTCCAATCATCACAAGAGGCTATCCAGAATTCCCTTGAGACTAGAGAGTTTTATAGGATTTGAGGTTATTTGCAATTAAAGTCCAGAACCAAACAGCAATGCTTGTGTTGTGGCACTTCGCGTTGGTTTTGCTCAGCCTGGTTTTCGGTATTGGGGGCCACAGAGGTGGCTTCTGTAAGAAGCTGCTGGAAGCTTCCACCATGTCCAGCAGAGCCAATCCCTGATGGCTCTGAAGATGGACATGCTGCTGGGCCAATTAGAGATGACGGTAATGCCTCTGTGATAACATACTTAAGAAGGAAATCAAAACAAAGTGGGAGCAGTTTTCCTAGCCAGAGAAGAGGAGGAGGTGAGAACATGCTGATGCCTTTTCCTGGTCTTAAAATCAAGAGTCAAACACAGTTAGAAGGGAAAAGAGGATTTTACCTTGGTATTTATTTTAAGGATCCTTAGGTGCACTATGTCCAGGTCAAATGCACCGAAATGCACCCCGCAATGCACACCCCCAAAAGATCTGGTACAACATTATAAGTCTTACTAATTAGCATATCTATCAAAAATTCCCCAATGAGAGGCTTGAATGAGCCCCTCCTCCCTGAGAAACCTTCCCCTGGGTGGTTCTATCTTAGTTTACAGAATATGTTCTGGAGAGGACCTTGGGGTCTGGGGCACACTAACCCCTACCTACAAAGCTTCTAAAATGTTTAGTCTCCTAGCTGAACAAACAAGTCCAAGAATGTAGGGAAAAAGCACTAAGAATACGGAAGTTGTAAAAAGGTATAGCAGGGGTATAAAAGAAAAGGCAAAAAATCATCATGGCATCAATGTGAGAGAAAAAACATGGAGACACCAAGGTCAGTGGAGAAGGAGGGGCAGGAGGTGCTCCAGGCGCCGGAGATGAGATTCTTCTGCAGGCCATGGTGAGGACCATGGTGAAGCAGCTGTGCCCCTGCAGCCCATGGGGATCCATGGGGGATGCAGAGATCCATCCACAGCCCCCGGGGATCCACGGGGGATGCAGAGATCCATCCACAGCCCCTGGGGATCCACGGAGGATGCAGAGATCCATCCACAGCCCCTGGGGAGCCACAGGGGATGCAGAGATCCATCCACAGCCCATGGGGATCCATGGGGGATGCAGAGATCCATCCACAGCCCCTGGGGATCCACGGGGGATGCAGAGATCCATCCACAGCCCCTGGGGAGCCACGGGGGATGCAGAGATCCATCCACAGCCCATGGGGATCCACGGGGGATGCAGAGATCCATCCACAGCCCATGGGGGAGGTGCCTGTGCCAGAGCAGGTGGATGCCTGGAGCAGGCTGTGATCCAGTGGGAGACCCAGTGGAGAGAGGGAGCCCCTGCTTCCAGGCTGGAGCAGCCTGGCCTTGGAGGACTGCACCCCGTGAAGAGTGACCCACACCGCAGCAGTTCTGGGAGGACTGTCTGCCCGTGGGAGGGACTCACGTTTCAGCAGTTTGGGGAGGACTGCTGCTCATGAGATTGCAACCATGTTGGAGAAGTTCACAGGGAACTGTCTGCTGTGGGAGGGACCCCACGGTCTCACAGGGGAAGGACTCCCCTCCCTGAGCAGTGGAAGAAAACCTCGGGTGATGAACTGACCAAACCCCCATGCCCTGTCTCCCTGCACTGTCGGTGGGAAGGAGGGAGGGGCTGGGGGAAGAAAAGGTGTTTTAAGGGCTTATTTTAATTCTCATTATCCTCCTCCGATTTTGTTAGTAATAAATTCACTTTGTACCTTTAAGCTGAGCCTGTTTTGCCCTTGGAGTGTTTTCTTCCAGTCCTTATCTCAACTCATGAACCCTTCATTAAATTTTTCTCTTCTCTGCCCAGCTGTGGCAGGGGAGGGAAAGTGACCAACTTTCGTGTGTACCTGGTGTTTGACCAGCGTCAAACCATGACACACTTACAAGGTAAGAAGTTTTACACCTTAGTTTTGGCCACCAAACTCTGACCCTGAAACATAGGACCTCCAGTCGCACAGAGCTGGAGAGACAGAAGCCTCAGCATGGAAGAAAAGCACCTTACATCTTGGCTCTCAGCTGGGTCTGCATCTCCTTCAAAACAGTTTAGCAGCATTCACTCTTAGTGGAAATCAACTCCTCAGCTCTGCAAGAATGCTTGTATCCAAGTTATCTGTCCCCACCAATATAAAAATGATGGATTTTAATGCCTTCTGTCCAATAACATGCTTACTTGTCAGTGTGATGGTATGTAGTTAAATCACCAACATTTCATATGAATACATCATCTGATTTACTGAACAGAAATATTTATTAAAAACTTCTGCCCTAACTTGACTTTGCTATTTAGCTTCTGGATTTATTAGCATTAACTCCATTAGACGAGCAGTTCACTGTATTTTATTTTCCCACATATTTTCTAATCCAGAGAGGCACAGGAACATTAATTCAGGAATTGGCTGCAATTATTTTTTGCTATTCAGCTAGGGGCAGTAAACGCAAACAGAATTGGCTGCAGTTCAATGTCATTGCATAAGATTTCCTCTATTGTTTCCTTAGATGCAGATGTTAGGGTATAGAATGCTAAATTAAAATAGTGACAGTGTCATCCCATACACGTTCTAATGGGTTCCTGGTAGGCTCAGTTTTCTTGCTCAAAATTAATTTCCTTTTACCTAAAAACAACCACAGAATTACAAAATTAAGACCACTTCTTCCTTCACCAAAATATAAAAGGGAAAGAATGCCTCAGCTGCTCATTTTTCACATAAAGCTCAGCGTACACTGCAAATCAGGACTGCAAGCTTCCAGCGTTCACCTTAATCATGAAGGCAGTGAAAATAAGATAAGTAAGAAATTTGACATTGTTATTTAAACAATGATTCTTTCTCTTGCAAATGCCAATTCCTTTCACACTGAAAGCACTAGAGAGGCTTGAAAAACTTGTGCATTAATCAGGATTTCAGCACAATTCTCCAGCTTCTCAAACCAATCTTCAAGAAATTCTCTTGCTCTTTGGAAATGCTGAGGGCAACAGAAAAATAAGGGAGGCAGCCTCTCCTTTTCTGCTGTGTTTGTTCAAGATCATTGTTTTGTCTTTTAAAATAAATGCAGATGACATGCAGCTACTGCTGCTTCTTTTTTTTTCTCAGGGGGAGCAGAGCAAAGGGGGCTAGATTATCTACAGCTTGATATTATTGCTGTTTATCACGCAAAGCCTGTTCTCCAAGGAGCAAGCTGCGTGGGACAACACAGGGATTGAACAGATATTATAGGTCCTCACTGCTGTAGATGTAACCACAACTGAAAATACTAATTATCTTCCCAAACAGAGCTGTAGCAGCCCAATGAGGGACATTAACACAAACACCCCTGAGGGCAGCCAGCCATCTTTTATTTATTTCTGTTTGTTTGTTTTAAATGCTGGAGGAAAATTAAAGGAGGAAATGATATTAAAAAAAGGCTTTCACTGCTTGCCCCTCCCCACAAAGATACATACAAACAGAATACATCTCTCTTCCCTGTGCTGGGATGCTCCTAACAACAGTTTTTACAGCTCCCAGCTGGGAGCTCACTCTTCACTGCAGTCTGAAGACTGTCACAGCCACAGGTTCCTGTAAGATTAGCAGGAGTAAGAAAAGATGCTGCCAAAACCATGTACCGTCTGTGCAACCCTTCACATGCTGGCTGAGCACTGCGAGGCAACAGCCCAAGATCCGTCCCCAGTGTCAAAAAGCAACCCATGTAAAGATGAACACACTCAAGAGATAATGAGTTCCCTGGGGAGGAATCCTGGCTTGAAAGAGGTCCGCCAAGAATACATTTTTATTTACATTCCTTTTAAATGTCCACAGCTTTACTGCAGAAAGCTGTAATCTCAACTTTCTCAGGTGTCAGCTCCCAACCTCCCAAGCCTTTTACCACTGACCTTCAGTGGCTCTTTAATTGCAACTAGCACTCTTGATAAAATTAAAATGCACATTTTAACAGATCAATCTACCTTTTTAAAATGAAGATGCAAAGCATTGCAATTAAGAATCATGGCCTGGCTGCCTGGTATGATCTTATTGGTAGCTATTTTCCATTGTGGTAATGCAAAAAAGCTAACACCTTCATTGCTTCTCTTAACTTCAAAAAAAAAAAAAAAAAAAAAAAAAAAGTCCAAGAATGGGGTTTGAAGATGTCTACAGCCTGAGCAGAGGGGAAGGCACCAAGCTCCCTGCCCCATGTCAGGCTCTAGAGCTGCTGTCTGCACACAGGATCCTAGGACAGGCACAAGGCACCACCTTGATTTCGGCCATAAGGACTAGACACCTCTATGCTGCATAAAAAAAATTTTCTTATCTTGCATGTCATTAGAAGGTGACAGGGCAGGAATCCTGAATTCCTCCTACAGAAGTTTGCAGCTCTGAATTGTGCAGAAAGGGGCTACAGCTGTTCAGAATCTTCTATATTCAGCTTAAGCACAGGGGAGGGTATTGCAGATCACGCACAAAACAGGAGGAAGAAGAGCATCCAAGAGGAAATGATCAAATTCAATGATTATGAAGCCAGATAAAACTCACGCTAACAAGATTAACTTGTTACATTATATGAATAAGCTACCATTAGGACTCTGCTTATTCTCAGACTATTAGAGGATAGTCAATTCTTTACATGCAACATATTCCATTCCAAAAGTACATTCAGCAGGTAATAACACAAAGCTGTTGGGTAGAAACTGCCCTGTGCCCTTCCACACACTCCTCTTCCCTGTATGCTACAGGGAGGGTTTGTTTACTCAATTATTAAGTCTCCAAAAGAAAGTGTATTCCTCAGGTAATAGCAAGAGCATCCACTAAAGCAGGAACAGTGCTTCAAGTAGGCAATTACTCTACAATATGTGCCCAAATTAGCTATGGCAGAACCAAGGGCTTGCAGCAGGCAGCAACAGGTCAGACAGCAGTTCACCCGAAGTACATCTTGGGCAGGGACACACAAAATGAATAAGCTGTGGCTGCCCCATCCCTGGAAGTGTCCAAGGCCAGGCTGGACAGGGCTTGGAGCAACCTGGTCTAAGTAGAAGGTGTCCCTGCCCATGGCAGGGGGTTGGAATAAGATGAGCTTTAAGGTCCCTTCCAATCCAGGCCATTCAAAGATTTGATTCTATGAAAACACTAACAAAGTGAGTAACTGATGAAAACATCAGCTGCCAGTCTTACAGTCTTTTCAGAGGCCAAGTGAGAAGCAAAAAGGTTCTCCTTCAGTGCTTCCCAAACACATCCCATGGTTACTGTAAGGGCAGTAAATAAAGCCATACAGATTACTTTACCTGGGCATTTCCTCGTGCACTCATGCCCTGAGTTCCGAAGAAGCCCTTCTGTTATATACTGGTGGGGATCAAATGTGCTTTTATGATGATGACTAAGCACATACTAAGAAAAATTTAACACCAAGGGAAACTGTTAACAGCATACAGAGATAGAGTAAATGAAAAACCAATGCTAATAAAAAATGTTTACTGAATAAATTATAAAGTGACAGAGCTTAGCTAAATATAACTCTAAGAAAAATCAGATCAACGTGTGACTCCCACATCTTTATGCATTTTGTTTAAGAACCTCCGTTATGTTCTGCATTGTAGAAGTCATTCTGACTGTATGCTCTGCCAGCTTCTGTAATGATTCAGAACTTCACAGATCTAGGATGATTTGTTAAGTAGAAAAAAATAATGTTTGTCTTTAAAGCTTCTAGTCTTGATTTAATGTTAAGGGTATGAACAAAAAAATGAAAATTGCCTTTACTCTTTTATGCACTGTTTTTAAAGAAAATACAAACATCTAAGGGTCTTCATATCTCATATATATTCAAATATTGTATATTCAAGTCAATCATAATGACAAAAATCCATAATCTGAAACTACAGGGCAATTGTTCTGTTCTTATGTGACATTTGTGGTTACAGTTTAATAAAGAAAAACCAATGCTAAAAGATGACAGACTCCTAAATGTGAATTGGTAATTACATTTTAATTAAAAAATGGAAGCAAAAAAAGAAATCTATGAAGTATCAATTTGCTTTACAGACAAATAATTAAAAAAAACCCCAACCAAATAAAACCCCAAAATTAAGCATTTATTTTTTTAGTAGTACAAGAGCACCAATAAATATAATCACTAGCTGGTAGGTAGTCAGAAGCAGCATGAAATTCTGCAGTAAACGTTTATTCTCACTTAAGATGAAAACATCCACAGATTCATCCCCTGAACACATTGCTTTCCAATACTGAAGGAAACCTCTCGAAGAACATTAACACATAAATATTGGAGAGTTAAATGCCCCTGGGTCAAAGGGTTAGTGTAATACAATATTTCTGTTACACTTTGCATTATTATCGTTATGCTTGGTTTGCATTTTTACAGCACACAAAATCAAATTAGTTTGCTCTTCTGCTAAGTGCACGGTTCCTGGTGGCCATTAGTGTGACTCCCAGGTCAGGAGGAACCTGGAATATGGCAAACACGTGTCTTCCTTCCAGAGGCTCCTATCACCTATAAATCTTACTGAAAAGAGTGAAAGGGAGAATAGCAGAGCGTATTTTAAAATTAAGCTACTGCTACCTAAGAAACTTAGAACCATAAAGTTACTTGAAAATGTTGGATGAAAAATAAAATGTATTCAAAGCATCTGAACCCTTACAGAACGAGTGACTCTTACTTACCAGAGCAATTAAATTACCTGGCACATTTCCTTGTGAGCTTTCTCTGAACATCATCTCAAGGATAGAAATGTTGCAGAATTCACATAAACCTTGCTACAAAAATTTTGGGCAGTTCCTGCTGAGTTCCCTAATGAATAACCCCATAAACACAAAAATCCTTATCAGACCTTGGGAATACACCACACAACTATTCCATCCCTGCCCAAGATGACCTCAAAAGGAGTTTAGTATTCCAGTCACACTGACATTGCTATCATTATTTTTATATCAGTAGCATTCATTTTTAGGTAGATTAATTATAATAAATATATGCTCTATCAACAGAATTTTCATTATGGTCCATTTAACCTCATAATACATAATTGATTCCTATTTGCTCTATGTGATCGATGCTTAGGACTCCCATTTTTAGCTCACACTTTCTCTGGTGCTGTGGGAGATTGGTCTAAAAGTGGTTCTGACCTTCTGGACTTTAGAATATGTCACAAAACGCAGGGAGGGAAAGGGAAGGGAATGGAAGGGAGCTGTGCCTATGCTGTGCCCCTAGCTACAGCCTGCTGTGTCCTCAGTAATTGAAAAGCTCCAAATTTAATTTATGAATAAAAGAATAGTGACCACTGCTTTACAGAGACCTTCAATGCACGGACCCACACCAGGGGGATCCCATGAATAGACAAACTGTGGGATGAGATCCACACAGGCTGCATTACTGATGTCCTTCCTTCCATGCTTGGGTATTTCTGACAGATATTTACATTTTAGGAAATCAACTCAGTGCCACAAGATGAGCAATGTAGGAGCTGGTAGATCTGAAACAACTCTGATTCAGACAACGCTGAAAGACATTATTTGCATTACTGGGATCACAGTCTGACTTTGATCTGTCATAACAAGATATATGGAAATGTATAAAATTTATGTGCTTTTACTGAAGGAAAATAACAGTGGCACATGCCTTGATACTTCAATTACTCAAAACCATGCATAGAATTCACCTCTTTTGTAACTATTAGCAAATAGGATAATTGTAATGTATATTAATGCAATCTGTTGAAAATAGAACTTTCCAAAAATTTCACCTCTAAGAAATGAAATATTAACATCACTGAAGCTAACTGGATATTCAGTTCACCTCTTTAAAAAAAGAAAGCAAGTTTGAGATGAAAACCACTTTAAAAAAACCCAAACCCCAAAGATGTTAGTACAATGCTGGTAAAGGTGGGAAAATATTTCATAGCCAAGTTATTAACATTTAAATTTAACTATAGAAGATTATTCAATATTTTGAGAAAGAAATAACCTTTGTCAGAACCCGCTAACTTACTACTTCTACTGAGTTTTAGTGTGATGGATAGGAACAAAATAACAAATATATAAAAGGAAAATTTCAGCATTGTATTTCTAACTGCTGCTTTCCAGAATTTCTTAACTATAGAAGAGAGGAGGATGTATATTCTTCAAGCAAACATTTGGAGTGTAGCTTTGCCCTTTGGGCCAGTTAAAAGCCACTTAATTAAAATCTGAAATATTTTTTAACTTCAACTTCCTTGAAGATGTATTACTAACAGACTGTATATTGGTATGTCAACCAAATTATTCACAGTTTTACCATGTGAAAAACACAGTCTCCAGTATATATAAAATTATATTTAATGTTTCTGAGAAACCATTATTCGAAAGCTCACCTGCCCTGCATTTCTCTTAACAAGTTTACCAATTTTTAGAATGCCAGGGTATAGTAATACTTAATACTATACACTAAATGTTAACCAAGATTTCGAAGCATTAAAAAAATGCCAAGAGACAGTTTCAGATTTCAAGATCCCAAGCTTGCCCAGGCAACTAATCATCTCCCAGCAAAAGAAAAACAACAAGAGAGCAGCTACAGCACAAGGACTTGGAGATTAATTTAACTCTTACAGATAAGCGCTTCAGGAGGAAACTCTAAAGGCTCAATTAAAGGATGCTGAAGTGGGATTGTCTCTAGACCTAGAAGTTTTTACTTGCCTCTCCACTAAGGCAGAAGCAATTTCCTTTCATTGAGGACTCAGACAGCCCCTTAGGTCATGATGAAAGATCTATTTTTTTCCTGTTTGAATCTGACATGCCAATCACCCAGTCAACCTCAGTGGAATAACATTTGGCAACTAAGGCACAAATAAACAGGCACAGCTGGCCAACAGCTCTTCAAGGGGCAGCCTGGGCAGAGTCTCCAGCCAATTCACTCCGACCACAACGATGTCTACATGCCTCCCCAGCAAACCCTCACTACATTTCACAACAGTTATGGGCAGGGAATTAGCCACAAACCCTGCTCTTTGGAAGGCCTGGGTAGGATTCGCTCTCCTAAATTGGGAATTTAGTATTACTCTAGCAGGATGTGAACATCAGGTTAATGTCTTGACATCAGAAGACAAAAAATATTAATTCTGTATTTGCTTTAAGAGTACACTGGCTCTTTATGAATGAGAAACAGCCATCTACAGTGCCCTTCTGTTGAGTTGGTCAACATTGGGGCTGGGCACTGAATTACTCTCACACGTGAGAGAGGCCAAGAACACACGTTCATGCACTACTGCCTCAGACAGCTGCATGAACTCTGCAGGAATGTACTACACATCTGCACGTACACATTGCCCTTAACAACTGAAACATGGATTTTACTGTTTCACTTGAAAATCTGCAGCCTGAAAAGAGTGGTGCTTCATCAGCATAATATCTCTATGGGTTTTGAAAGCAACCTCAAAGGTTGTAAAAGGTTAGAAATTGTATGTGTTAAGACAAGTGAAAAAAAGGAATGACTCCTCCTGTCCTCACTGCTCATCTACTCTTGTCCTTCAAGAAAGTATTTCCTGCCAGGTTCTCAAACCACACCCACAAAAAATTCAATACTGTTATTATTGAGATTACACCCCCACTCAGATTTCTTAGGTGCAAAAGCATGTAAGGCACCCCGGACTTCAGCATCAAAAGAAAAAAAGGAGACCAAAGCCATAGGTAATTTTGGCAATTCCTTCCATTTCCCTCTCTCTTGACTGTTACCTTCCATTACGTATCCCAACAAAGACACCCAGCTGAAGAACTTGGATCCATCACATAAAAGCATTTGCACCTCTCTGAGTCCCTGCCTGAGGGAGCCCCTCTGCAGCCAGAGTCAAGAGGCACAGCCAGGCTCACAGTGGCTCTGCCCAGCCCCAGCCCCAGCTCAACACTTGCCTGGCTTTCCACAGGCTGTATTTGAAGTTTCCCATGTCCCATATCCAGTGGATGTGGGAACCAACGCCAGAGCAGCAGAACTCATCTTCTGGCATCATTTTCCATCTGCATGAGGTCAGAAAGTTGTACACCAGTATATGGTGTCAGAAAATTGGATTTTGTCTGAATCTGTAGGGATTCACATCTCTTTCCACACAGTCTATTTGCCCTAATTGCTGCTTTGACTTGGAGATATTCCAGCATCTATCAGTTTTGTTTAAACTTTAAACATTGTTTGAATGTATCTAAACACATTCAGAAATTTAATGAAGTCCCACTTCCCCCAACAGGCTGTGTCTATTGCCCCTAAATAGTTCAGTTGAGGATTTATTTGAATTTATAGGCATCAACTCAGTCATATATTGCTTTCTTAAATGCCTTATACAAGCAAAACCACATAACTAAGACATGGGGAGTTCAGCATAATAGCAAACCAATGCTTCATAAACTGCAATAATTTTATAAAGCTCCTTTTTAAAAGAAGTTTTAAAAATAAAATACACTTTTTCTTCAACAACTGCAGATGATCAAAACCAGCCTAACAAATTCCCTGAGCTACAGCATTTCTCATGGAGCACTCCTTGGTGACTCCCTTTACTTTGCTGCATTTCCCAACATCCATTACAGATCTGACATTAGCAAGAACTGTAAAAGTCACAGATTTCAAAATATAAATTGTAGCAAAGTGCTGCGTGTGATTTTCTAACAACAAGGCAACATGTTAATGCTCTACCAAAGCCAAGTCAGCTCCTGAAATTCAGTCTAGGTTTTCTAGGCCAAAGGTTTTCATTGCGGAAATGCAAGGTTGTGCACTGTGGTTCAATTTACAAAATTAGTCACTGATCATTATTTATTTGCACTGCATAAACATTAAAAAAAATAGGTGATGAGTCACATCCCTGCATTGGAAATCAGGAAAAAGCCACTAAAAATACTTTACAGTTAACATCTACAAAAAGGAACAAAATATACAACAAAATTTTGATTATTTTCCAAGTTCATGATAACTTGCAAATATAAAAGATTGGGGATGGTGTGGGAAGTTAAATGGAACATTTCATTTTACCAAACTTCCCAAGATCAGCTGACTATGTAACATTTTCCAGTGCTGGTAATTCATCCAAATGAACACACATGCTCTTTCTGGGAAGAAAGATAAAGAAGGGGGAGAAGGGGGAGAGAAAGAAAGAAAAAAGGGGGGAAAAAAAAAAAAGGAAGAAACCAGTCCTAATAACTCAGATGACAGCTTTTAAATTTTAAGCACACACAGAAGTGTGTTCCAGTGATGACTTCTTCACCTCTTCATCATCATGTCCCTATGGTATTAAATGCTCTTAATCAACAGTTGTCAATAATGATTTGTCACCTACCAAGATTAAAATCTGAATGGGAAAACATCTGTTACACTCCTTTGTTAGGAAACTGGCAACATAGTTTTTGAATTACCCTCTTACACCTTCTGTTCAGCTATTAACCAGCATTAACCCATAAATCCATTAAACACATTATGAACTATAAAACTAAGTCCTATAATGTTTCTGTATGAACAAAACAGAGACATTTTAATGTAGAATAAATGTCATCTACTTTTGTAGTTTTTGAATCAAGTTATGAATTCCATCTTAAGGTTGGAGAAAAGTAGATTGTGCTACCTTAGACAAAACAGCTAGGAACACTGGACACAGATTGTAATAAACTTTAATTGACATAGGTTAAGCAGCAGCACATCCCAGTAACTTAAACAGCACAAGATAATTTGTCATAGTTTTCTTTTACAATAATGAAATGATTTAGAATCATATTCAGCAAGCAGGAAACTAAACCACTATGCACACAAATTAAGAAGTGTTGTATGCTATAATCGTGGCCCATGTTATTCCCTTTCTCTTTAATTGAGCTGAGTTCTCTGTTCATAATTACAGTGATAACAGACAGATAACCACACAAAACACTTCTCTTTCCAGCACCTGCTTGCACAATGTTTCACAGAGAGGTCAGGAAAGTGCAATGCCTTAAAAAATAAATTTAAAAACACAAATGTATATTACAACAACATGAGGTCTTATAGCAGTACAAGAAAAATTATTTGGTTTGCCACTTGCTTCACATGCCTGCCAGGACAGAACCACTCATGTCCCAAACAATGTGACTTTTCCAAAGACTCATGACTGGGGTTTGCTGTCTCATGATTGGGTTTTTGTGTGGTAAGCAGAACATGGCACAGCACGACACTTTCCATCACATCACCATATGCAACAGTGTTTTTGACACAAACACATGGACACAAAACTACTCGTTTGGACCACAGAGGCACAGTAATGTTTAGAATTAAGGGATAAAAATGTTCAAGAAAAAAAAAACTTTCAACAACAAATACTTCACACAAATATAGTATTTTCCATGTTGAAGTGCCAGCTACTCCCAGTCTTGTTAGTGCTGTAGTTAGGCAGCAGTTACTCCATGCTGTCGAGTGGAAAACTGCCCACTGGGACCCAATCTCCACCTGTTTTGCCCAGGCAGGAAGGATGCTTGCAGCCAACTGTGATCAAACTGCCTCAGCCTCATTTCCCAGAGAGTAAACTGGGTCCAGCCTCACCTAAGTTACCCAAGACATATCTATGTCAGTCTTCAAGGGTTCTTCCAAAACCAAGGGAGTGAAACAAGAACCTATAAGGAGCATCTAAATCTATACCTTAGAAAAAAAGGTGTTTGCAGAATTTTCTTTTTTTTATGGTAACACTCAACCAAAATGCAGTCAGCTGCAGTTACTGTAGTTGGCTCTGTAGTAACATTTTCAAACTCTGATATATCCAAGACATTGCATGGAAGAGATTTAACCTTGATCTGTCCTAAGCCCATAGACACGTAAGAAGAATAGAAATAAAAATTTATGTAATTTATAATGGCATTAATCAGCTCAGTTCTATCTACTGGCAGCTCCTTGCTGCTTGACACAACGCACAGTACACTGCAATTTCCAAACTTACTCCAAGCACCCAATTCCCCAGTGATTTCACAAGAGAAAAACCGCCACATTCCACCATTACTATGTGCCATCCAGGGAATGCACAAAGGAATTGTCTTGTTCAAAAGCTGCTCTGAAAGGATTGTGATACTGCAGGGAACATAGAAGCCACAACAACCCAAAGGATCTGTCATGAGCTGTGCAGCAAGAAAACCTGCAGCATGACAAATAGGAAATACCTTGAACATATATATATATAGAACAGCATTTGTTAGTAACACAAAAAAACCCAAAACAAACATTAAAGCCACTTGTGTTAGCCTTCACTTCTAAAAACTTTCAACAGAAGAAATTTTTAAATACTGGAGCATTAGTGTTAAATTTCTCCCATTATATACAGCAACAGTGTAATGCCTGTAGAACTATACAGACTTTCCATCAAAGCTAAAACAAGAAAGAATATTACTGTGAGAATACCAAAAGACATAATTTAAAATTACACTGCATTTACATTTCCAAGCGAAAGGCCAGGAAACTACTTTTGTATTAAAAAGGAAAGCTACATTCCTGTACAGTCACTTGGCTATTCAGAAGTGAGAGGCTGCAAAACACAGGGATCAAGATCTTCACATAAGGGCACTGCTTCTAGTGAAAGAGATTAAAATACTTATCCAGTATATCTAGACAACGTGTGGAGTCAGGTGCTGGACTTCCACATACAGAACAAAACAAACAAACCCGCCAAAAAACCCTAAACCCAAAACCTCGCAAAAAATTACTGTGAAGAATTTGGACATAACTAGGCAGAGAATAGAAAGTTAAAGGAATTTTTAAATGGTATTTTTCCCCTCATTTTAATATTATTTGGGATCATCAATAA
The DNA here is from genome assembly GCF_017639235.1 of Corvus kubaryi. Taxonomy (NCBI): domain Eukaryota; kingdom Metazoa; phylum Chordata; class Aves; order Passeriformes; family Corvidae; genus Corvus; species Corvus kubaryi. Next base: position 7,624,628 of record NW_024580670.1, read on the forward strand.
GAAGATAAAAGGCTTTGTATTTAATATCACATTAGCTCTTACAGGACACATCTATAGCCAAGCAGCCTTTGGCTGTTTCCCATGTTTTTCCAAGACTGCAACCTTAATGCACAATTTCTTTGCCAGAAACAAAATGATTAAAAAAGTATCAGAATAGAGCAGTGAAGAGGTCTCCAATTTCTGCTGTACCTTCTCTGTCAACCTCTTTGCAGACTCCAATTCCTCTGTAAATCTTAACCGTACACAATCCCTTGTGGAGTTTAGTGGCTCATGGCCAACACAGTCCACCTTACCTAGAGAACACAACAGATACATTCTTCACCCTCTCAATACACTTGGGTGCCCAGTAATTTGGCCAAAGGCAGGCCTGCATTTATCCAACTTCTCAAGCAACTCCTTGTCATTTTGGCACAAGCACTTTACAACTCAATTTACAGGAAAAGTGGCAGTTTAGTTCCAGCTGCAAAGCTCCAAGAGTAATATTAGGAAAATACAAACCATATTTCACCTTTTATTGGCAGGGCACACACAGCACTTCATTAGTTTACTTAGCATCCAGGAACTGCATGTGTGGATGGATCAGTTCTTTGATCAAGCTTTTCACTTATTTAAAAAAGGCCAGACTCTCTGTAGATCAGTCTTCTAGCACTGACCAAAGGCAGACATGTAAATAAAGAAATAAAAGCCCAGAAAACTCAGGGGGGAAAAAAAAAAAAAAAAAGAAAGAAAAGAAACAGGCAATCACTTATTTACATTTAATTAAGCATAAACTAACTCCCCTCCTCCTTTGGGAAGGATATAGATAAAATATGAATGGAAATTAAGAGTGGATGAGTAATCACTGCAGTTCAAACAGTATTTCACAAGCAAAACAAGTGTGATAAGATTCAGTAGCCTGCGGCAGACGTTTGTTTGAGTGAACAACATGATCATATTTTCATACTTTTGGCCATCTCTGTAGTCTGAGGCAAACTGCCAATTCCTACTCTACTGTCAACCCCCAGACCTAATGGAGATGAAAGGCAAAATATAGCTCCATTCCAACTGCATTATTAATTCCAGCAGGGCCACAGTCAGGCTGACAGGGCTGAGGTCATAATTTAGCCATTAGCACTAGGAACAGCAGGATTTGTCTGCCCAGAACTGCAGGACTATGGGCTGTGCTTTCCCTTTTATGTCCAATCAATATTATATTTCGCGTTGTCTCACTGGACTAATGGAGGAACGGTCACAGCACTGGTCTGAAGAACACTTCTAGCAAAAGACAAAATTCTCCTCAAAGACTATCAGCAGTCCCACTTCTGTTTTTCTGCTAGACTACCCCGGTCACATTAAGGTCTGGTTTCTTTCTACAAAGATGCAAAAGGAACATACAGTATGATTTTAAAAAACTGTGCTGGCAAGAGCAGCTCTGCCTACACCTTGGGATTTTCATACCTCTGCAATGTTGTAGGCAGCTTCTCCTAACTAAACATGAAGAACCTCAAATATAAAATACTTAAAACCCAAAATAAGCCCTACTGCAATATAATAAACCAATACTTATGGCAGAAGTACAATTTATCACATGATCCTGCCATTTTTCACTTGCCTGTGGGCAGACAGAAGTGTTTCCCACAAGGAGCTGTGGAGCAAAGGGCCTGCAAATCCAACCTCATTGATTTCCTTCTGGAGCTACATTCTCATGTTTTCCAACAACTCTATGGTGGCAATTAAAAATATGTCTAAACCTAAGCTACTACAAAAGAATTTCCTTCCCTGCTTAAATGAGCCTTCCTTGCCAGGATGTCAACTGGAGGTGGGGACATGGGACAATCAGCTGTTGCATCCATATGCTCTTTGCCCCTCCCCCTTCGGCATCAATTCTTCTAAAGACTGCTACATGTACTGTACAGGACTAAATTAAGGAAACTCAGTTTTACACTTCTACAGACTGCAAGATGATAGTTGGAAGGATGAAAGCTGTAACTTCTTCACACTCAACTTACAAAGACTTCAGACTTCTCAATTTTCTTCTGTGATGTCTCTGAGGACTTTTCATTTCCCTCCCCAACCTTTTTAGATCCAGTCAGCTTTTACCAGCTTAGTTAGAGCCTGTAAGCAGGAAGAGCTGAAGATTTTAAGCATCTCTGTATCTCTAGTTATTTTAATTTGGTCTTGTTTTTAAAATAATATAGAATGACCATCATTCTCCTGACTTTAAAATTGGCTGCTGTAGTTCATTGATTTTAATTATTTGATGAAAAGAAAGAGATCCCTAAATGACAGCTGCTGATATATGGTAGGGCTTTATTAGATGTTGAAATATTTAACTGAATTCAGTGACTCAGAAAAATTCAGAGCATTAATTTTGTAGATTAAACAGCAGCCTTAAGGCCCCAAATTATTTTTAAACAAATTTTATCTACTTTTTTGGAACATTTTGAATTTAAATTTTACTGTCAGCTCCACATAAGACCATTTCTGCAAAGGTTTCTCACATACTATGGTACCAACTTAAATTCTAATCCATTTGCATTAAACTGATACATACCCTGATAGGTTATAAATGAGGGTGAATGAACTTAAACGTGTTCCCACTTTACTTAATTTGCAACAATACAACCTACTTTTACCTAAAAGAGGCAGGGCAGAACTAACATATCAAAATAAACACGTGTTCACATACCATGTTAAGTTGATGCAACCCTGATTTAAAAAAGGAAAGAAACAGTGGTAATAATTGAACAGGTTTTCCATAGAAGGAAATTGACACTGAAGGGGTTCCCACTCTAGACAGATACTCGAATCTTAATTTATCCAGGAAAAAAAAAAGTTTAAATTTTATCTGTGGTTAAGTTAAAAATAAAAAAGCCTGGTAACCAGCAGCTCTTGACTCCTGCCTTGCACCAAAAATTACTTCAAAGAGGTGTATAAGGATCTCACAGCACTACTCAATAGATAGCAGATAAAATTCCATGACAATCAATGCTAATTATATATACAAGGATGGACTTGAAATTAGCTGTTAATACTCAGGGAAGAGTTCAGAGTAATCACTTAGGCTGGCAGTTCTCTCTGTGTCACCTCCATGCTCCACAGCAGTCTGAAGGCAAACAACCCAAGCAATTATTATTAAAGAATAAGAGAAGAGTGAAATGCCATCACAGCCATTTTATGAGCTCACCTTCTGAACACAGAGCATTTCTGCTTGCTCCTCTCCAAAAGGATGGAAAAGTGTAATCAGGAAAGGCATGAAGAACGAGCACAGGCATGCAATGGCTTCTATTTCAAAAAGGGAAAACAAAAAAATCCAAGCCTGGAAAAGAGATGATTCAGGGTAGACAGAGAGGAATATACCAACAGTCTTTAAAAATCAGAAGTGGAATGAAGGAGATGAACACAGAACCACTGTTCACACTTTGTGCCAACGTAAGACCTCCAGAGCATCAGGTGGATGCTCCTTCCTTTGGCTAGTACATGTGTTGCCACAGGACATTGCAGAGGCCAAAAATATTTAAATGGTACAAGAAATCAATTAGGAAAAGGCATGGGAGAAAATCCAGTCAAGGGCTATTAAAAGCAATTATGCAGATACAAGCTCAGGCTGAGGAGGCCCCTCAGCCCCAGAGCATCACTGCCTGGCAGGGCAGGTCCCAAACACTTTGCCTTCCCCTCTTGCCCTCATCAGGAGCCCAGCTTACCAAGCTAACAAAACCCACAAAATATTGGGCTAAACAGACCTCTATGGCCATTTCAGTATTTTCCTATGAAAAGCTATGAAGCTGAGACACATTTAATTGTGGTGCAATGGGATCACACACTAAAAATAGTGATTTTCAAAGTTCTATCACCTGCATAGGAATAAGCAGAAAATGTGAAGAGCCACTCTGAGGCAATGTATAATTCATGCAAATTTTGCCATCTAAGCTCTTTAGGCTTTTCTTAAATAAACAAATAACTCATCCTCCACATCCTCTGCAGTCTGAAGCTCGTACTGATTATGTTGATACCCTGGCAGAATTTAGAGCCCAGCTGAGCACAGGGTCCCATTGTGTCCTCTGCAAACAGAGGAAGAGAGAGTTCTTGCCTCACAGAGCCAGCAATATTAAAAAAACATAACACAAGAATCATAGAAGACTAGAAACAGAGATGAGGCAGCTCCAAACCAGAGCCTCAGGAACAGAACTCAATTTTTTTAAGTTAACATCTGTGCACTTCTCTAAGACTTCTCAAAATGAGAAGAGTGGTTCTTTCCAGATGGACAAACTAAGTACTGTGAAAAAACATTTGTGAATCTCATTCAGATATCATGCCACAACTGAAGAAACATGATCCACAGAAACATTTTTACTAATTTCACATATGCATAAACCATGATGGACCCCAAGAGTAACCTTACTCTATCTTTCAGATAATTTAAGTGGAAACCATGTCCAGTAGTCTTGGGCTAGTTCTGTGACATCTCAAGGGATAGGAAGCACAAGTCACTACAAAGAAATACAAGATAGGTACATAAAGACATCTGGTATAGTTTTCTCAAATTCTAGACTTCAGCACTGTCAGTAATGAACAGAGTTAAAGAAACCTTTTCTTGAGGGGTCTGATTCTTCACTGTTTTTTTTTATCATAGAATTTCCCAAGTCTACCACAAAGCACATGATAAAGAAACACACTGCCTGCTCTGTTACTCAAAAAAACCCCCAGACTTCTGAAAGAACAAAATATCCAAACTCAGAGAAAAATAATAGGGTCCACAGATACGTCAGCTGGTTTTTGAGAGGCTTTTTTTCTTCACATCAGCTCGTATTTACATAGCTATCTTACTCCTAAAGCAACAGGCAACACAGACAAGGTCCCAAAGGTGTAAACCAGTGTATGAGTCTGCACAGAATCGCCTCCAACTCCACAAACATACCAGCTGGCTTTTTATATTTTTCACACAGTTTTGGTACAGCCTTTGACATCCAGTTTCAGTCTAGAGGCAACATGAAGTAGCACTGTTAATATTCTAATCTGAAAAAAACAGACATATGAGATCCATCACAATAATGCAGTCTAGCAGTGCTATAATTTGGGTGACAGTATGAATGAGTCACAGGTAATTGTCAGGTAACAGGAGGAACACAACTGCCTTCAGTCAGCACCAGAGTCCCACTGCAGGCATTTTTGCACTGGGAAAACAACTCAAGGAAGCAGAACAGAGATAATCACAGTCAAGAAGAATACAATTGAAAATATTTAATGAAAGAATTTCATTATTAAAAATAAATCACAGTCATATTCACTGTAAGGGTTCCTATTTTCCAAATGAAGGAGAATCTTTATTTTGCAATTAACACAAAAATGGATAGATACTCCTCCTTAGAAAAATATTCTCTTTCCCTGCTCAAGGCAGTGCTGAGTACACACTGGTTTTGCCCCAGTTTGGTCTGAAAAATCAGCTAGAATACAGATCCATTTCTGAGCAAGGTGTGAAGTCCAACTTCTGCCATCTGGTAGAAAGATACAGCAGTATCTCTTTAAATATTTAGTTTCCTGCCTAAAATTAATTCTAGAATATCAAAAAGAACCTTGTGACACCTCCAGTGAAAATCCTCTCATATGAGAATCACAATTTTAACAACAGAGATCTCAGGAACTACTTCTCTCACTTAATGAGCCTTGGCAGCCATTCAAATTAAACACTCTATTGTGCAAGGAGCTAATTATGCTGAGATTAAACCCAGAGAATGATAGGGACATTTACTGTACTTCTGGCAATTATAAGAGCTCTCAGTATTGGAGAATACAGCTTGTATTTCATAATTCTGAAAGATGTCCCTGCTAATCCAATAAAAAAAATGCATGTGCATGCTCACATATACAAGATTAATTAAATTTTTAAAACATTTTTCAACTATTTCCAACCCACATACATTCACAAATTATTATTGTTTTGCCCTATTTGTCCTGTATCGGAATGTTCATCCTGTATCCCATATATCCATTTGTCATAATCCTCCACCATTTCTCTGATAGGCAATTAATGTTATCTCTTTCCCTAAGAAAGCTGAAGTAATGACAGTAAAATATTTGCTCATTTAGCATTCTAATTAATTTTTCCAATATCTTCCCTGATAGTGCCCTTTTCTTTCCCAGAAAACCCAGTGGTCAGTTATCTCTGTCACTGCTACCCAAAGACAATGCATGTAAATAGAGGGAGTTTTCCTTACTTGACACACGCAGGCGGAAGCACTTCTGAAATTTCATGAGTAAAACTTGTCACAGGATGATTTCTCACTTCCTCTCCACTAATGTCTACTTGGAAGAGGTTTGACTATGCAACATAAAACCCTCTAAATCCCCGTAAGGGCCTGGGGAGACCAAAGACAAGTGATCAGACTCTTCTGCAGCAAAATGTGTTCAGGATCGTGCAGGAACAGACTCTTGCACGCATGATGGGCAGCTGGGTAGCAAAATAATGAAACTTGGATTTGTGATGGATTTTGCATCTTGTGGTTATCTCCACCAGTATCTAACAGCGTGTGAAATCTGATTTAAGGTTCCCTCATCCCACAGTCCAGGCACTCACAGCAGCTGCTTCCCCAGGGGATTTTCTGGTGTCTAATGAAACCACAGTCCCTGCAGCACCATTCCTTTGAGGGCGAGGCATCAATAGAGATGTGCTTCTCTACCCTGCCTTTGGTTTTCATGAAACTTGTCAAACTACAATGTATTGAACACTCCTAACCCTGCTTTTCCCATCCCATGACATTCAGGAACCATGCCAGCAGATGCAAAGATGTTTGTGAGGATAGACAAGTGGACAGAATCATCAATTAAGAGAAATTAAGCAACCTGATCTGTGCTTCAGGTTACAAATTGGTCAAAAGTAGCTTTTCAAGTTTTCAGCCAAACTGGATCACCTAGCAGAAGGAAAGTAGTCCCTATCATCTTGAGGCAGCAGTGTTCCCTTGAGGAAAACTCTCCAGAAGCTGTGAGGCAATGCCCTTGTTCCCATGAGCAGCCTTCACACACAAATTCCACGGTATTTCATTTTCATATTCTCTATCAACACATTGTTTTGCTTAAAATGGAAAAAACAAATATGAAAGGCCTGACCTCTCTGGGGCTGATGGGTGTGAATCAGGGCACAAATGAGCTGTCTCTGCAAGTAATGATTACTAGAACAAGTCTCTAGACTGGAGGCAAAGCAAGGTTAGTATTATTAAATGTAGCTCACTGTGAAACAAGATAAATCAGAAAGAGTTACAGGTAATTATCTGTATGTTGTCATTGGTCAATCAACAAACTGCATTTTAGAATCTGTGATAAAGTGATTTCCTAATTAACTGCTCATCGCAAGCACATTTGGAGAGAACAGTGGGGCTGAGCTAATTGTTGCAGTAAAACCAGAAGATTAACAAATTATAAGTTTCTTTAAACAAATTAAAGAAAAAGGTAGCAGAGTAATGCACTGAAGGAATGCACTTTGCTCTGTTCTTTCTGTATCTGTTTCTGCTGCAAAGCAGGCACACACAACACACCCACTAAATGTCATCCCATTTATGAGAAACATCCACACTCGGCAGCATTCCAGAAGCAGTCTCTGCACTCTCCGATGGTGGCATTCCAACATTTCACATTAACGTTTGCTTTCCCTCACATCCCTCACTGCCAAACCCCCGGTTCCTGCATTTCTGATAGCACAGGGTGCCAGGAACAGAGCAGGGACAGCCAACCCCAGGCAGCACAACCCCAAGTGTGCTCCCACATCCCCTTCCAGGCTGGCTCTGCTACAAGAGCATCAGTAATTACAGAACCAGCATTAAGCCTATTACACTATGGGACAATCTCCTATTTTAAACTTTTACCTTTTAAATTCTGGAACAGCCACATACAAGCAGGTGCAAAACCTTTGCAGATACCTCCCCTCACTCCAGCAGCCCTTCCAAAACCTGCATTTCAGCCCCCTTGGCTGAAATATAATCCTGACCGTATCAACATCACCTGGAAAACTCTGGCCACAAATCTCTCTCAGCTGAATACACAGGTTTTGCTAGTTTCTCCCCACTAAGGTTTTAATTGATTGCTTTAAAAATAACTATAAATGAAAAATGTGCAACTTGGTGAAGACAAGTATCTTAACAGGTTGGTTTCCTAAAATCTTGTATTTTAAAAAAGGCAAAGATTGCATAACACTACCACTCTGGAAAACTTTCCTCTCAATTACGTAGTCAAAAGCCTTCAAAAAAGTAATGAATTTAGTGAATTAAAAATTTATCTAACTCTTTACATATCACCATTCCCAACAGTTGTTTTTCCTGCCAGGATGCAGTATCTATGTTTAAAAACCCTTATGTAACTTCTGAATTTTTCTATCTAGCTCCAGCAAACTGACATAATCTAGCAACAGTCTTCTGTATCCCTGTGCACATACTGGCAGTGAAGTGTGGATGCTGCATGGGAATAGCCTAAAATATTTCTTTAATATTTTATCAGAACTTTAGTTGATGTTCATTTGTGTTCCCTCCAATCTCAGGTGCTGGCAGTTGGAGTTTTTTCCTTTTTAACTAGCAGAAGATGGAATTTTCTGGTTTGTTTTCCCCTACAGCAGATGTATTAATAGCTCAATATATTTCAGTAATTTTTCTATTCCTCACCTCTTCCTTGGAGATTGACTGCTTACTCACAAAGTATTTTTAAAATAATGATGTTTTATTCTCTTCTCCTCAGATAGACATACAGGTTCTAACATTTTTTTATTTAACTATTACATGTAATTTGATAATTCCTAGTAAGAGATAGGTAATTCTCCTTATGAGTATGTGGATTGTAAAATTTTATTTTTTAAAAAGTCATATACATTAGGGGAAAAAAACCCCCAAATTTAGGTAAAGAACCAATATTCTATCAAGGCCATATGCCACTAAAACTCATCTCCATTTATTCTCCAGTCTGCTGCAATTGAAGCAGAGTTTCCCAGATTAATAGATCCAGTATCACTATTGAATCCTCTCCTCAGTGACAGGGTATAATGATCTGATGAACGTTACTACTTAATGGACTACCTGAAACTGTTCAAAAACCATGGTGATGAGCACAGGCTAGAAAACTATAGAAAATATCCTAGATTAGAATGAGAACTGAGAAATAAATCAGACTGTAAGGGACAAGATTTATTCAGGGATGTATGGGGCCTTTTCTTTCGCATAAGCATTTCCATTTTTAGTTCCTTTATTAATATTTTTACTGTTTCCCCAGCTCCATGTGAATGCACTGGAATCGTACAAGGTCTAATCTAAATTATCTTGCAGAGCAAGGTTGACAACCTCCCACAAATTAACAGTAGCTCAGTAATTTGCCAGTTTGTGTATATAAATTACCAAAGATACATGGCACCTCCTTGCTTTGTATAAATATAATTTACCATGGATTTATTACTAATATTACAATACACAGTCACCCTGTAACAATTACTTATTTGTTTTTAATTTCAATAGGGCAGAAGTCAATTTGTCAGCCATACAGGCTCCTTGCTCAATAGCTGACCAGGGGACTCTGAGAGCTCCTGGAACATACCCAGCACATGCCAGCCCAGAGTGGCTGGGAAGAAATCAACTTCAGCTGGCAGCTAGGGGAATTACCAACCTACTGTCATGTCAGCCGGTGTTTATGCCAAGGACAAACATTAGCAAGGGCTTCTTGGCATTGCAAATACTGGGGAGATTTCTATGCCTATCCTACACAGGGACTCAGACTATACAACACTTCCAGTATCCCTGGAATTTATATGAATAGGAAGATATTGGTGTCCAGTCCCTTATGCAACACCACAGTTCTGTAGAATTCACTACGCAACCACTCACAACCACGCAGTGCAGAATGCCAAGACTCCCCACAAAAGCTTTAAAATGTTACACAGCTTCCTGCATATCTCACAGTAATCATAGTTAGATCTATGTGTATCTTGTCACCTATTTGCATAAATCAAAATCAATTTATCCAAAGGAAAAAAACCAAAAAAAGCCCCCACAGACATAAGATTCAACTTCTTGGAATGACTGTGAAATGCAAACATAAACCAAACCGCCAAAACTTTACTGTTCTGGAGATGGAAACATTGAATTACCAACATTTTTACATCTCAATCAAGTACCAAGTTAACTTTGTTTTTAATTACCGATCAAATTAAGACCATCAGGACTGATTTATTATACAAACAGTGTAAAATTCTTTTAAGCTTTGGCCGTTTCTATATAAAATTATAAAAGGACATATAAAATAGTCTTTACATGCAAACACTAATCAAAAGCAGAAGAGAATTTATGTAATAAACATTTTGTAAACAGCACTTCACATAAAAAGCCATTTTTTTAACACATTCCCTATTAGACTGTCAGTATATATGCACACACACACTCTACCGTGCAGAACTCCTACCCAAGGACCGTTGTGTGTCTTAGCTTCTAATACAACCTCTTTTTAACTACATCCCATGTCTTGACTGCTCTCTTAATTTTAACCTCATCCTTTCCTGCTTAGTTGAATGCATTTAAAGACTCAACATTTTAGCAGAGTTCGTTAATAGAATAAAAACATTGTTTGCAATTTGTCTTTTTATTTTAGTAACTAAAACATATAATTATACTAATTCACTTGCAAAATAAAAGGAAACCATAGTAGTTTTAAAATACTTTGCTTATTAAAAATACCATAATCACTTCACTGCTTTACTTAAAAAGTAATTTTGTTATACATAACTGTGTTTAATTTATTTTGTAGATATATAGCCAATGATAAGCCACTCAAACATAGCCCTGGGTATAAGGTTATAAGAAAGCTACTGTCTGTAAAATATCCATAATATGACTCAATATGCACAGCCATGCTATTTGCCAATGGACAGAGGGCAGAAATTAAACTGTACAGCTGGTCTGGCATACAATTCACCAATGATTAACAGCAAATGCAGGATGTTGAACAGCGCTGTGACTACACACAATTCCTCACATGTTCAGTGTCTGTGTTACAGCTGAAGTTGCAGCACAGAGACGTGTTCTAATGCAGAAACAGAAGATGCATTATCATGAAAATGTTTAGAGACATGAGCATTGCTTTTTGTCAGCTTATACATTCTGACAAGTGACAATAATGATAACCCCAAGTTTTATTTCCAATAACAGATGCAGCCTGAGGACAACAGTACAAGTTGTGCCTGATGTCTTTCTATCCCCTTCTCCAGTCTCTACACTGATCTCCATCTGCTTGGCCCTTCCTTTAAGGCTCTCTTTAGATTTTAATTTGTGCCTTTCAGTCACGCTTCTGACCAGCTGGTAAACAGAGAATGAAAATCCCAGATACTACCATTGGTTCAGGACCTAAGCATTCATTCCCACCAGGCAGACAGCCCGTGTGTCCAGGCTGGATAACACTGATTCATAAGTAGGCTCCCTAGCTCAGTGGATTCGCAAATGATCCTAAACAGCAACTTACTCCCTAAGCCTGAAAGGTGCTAGAAAGGGACACTCAGCTCTGTTGTACATGAATTACCTCATGCTGTACATGAAAGGTAACTTTGCAAACTGCTCCCCAGTTCCTCTGTGCCAGGTTCTCTTGGCACACAGCCATCCTTCAGTGCATCCATCAGCAAAAAGATCATGCAGAACCCTGATACAGCTGCTTCCAGAGAGATGGCATCAGAACTTGTGAACAGGAGAAATGCTCAGGACAGTGGTCCATGATTTTGCATATTTTTTACTTGTGAGACTTTAGCATGCTAGTTTTCCGTCCTCCTCTCATGGATCAAAAGGCCTGAGGTGTTTCCTCCCTAAGGAGCTGTGTTCATGAGAAGTCATTGCCTGTTCCTTTAGAAAGGGGGCTAAAACATCATCGTTTCACAAAAGTCACTGAGAACACCAGAATGGCATAGTTAATGTCAAGGCTAAGATTAAACCAGTGAGATAAAGACAAGGAATAAGTGACTCCCATACAAAGAAAAAAACCCCAAACAACCCTATCATTATAGCCTACTGTTGGATCATGTTTCATTCTGAAAAGTTTGAAAACATCAATACATAACAAATGACATTAAGGTAACACATTTCATACAACTCACATTTCCCATCTCATAAAAAACAACGTCTACCACAAACTCCTTTTATCCAAGCACAATGGCTTGAACAGAAACAGCTTCCAGGGATGTTTGTCCATGCAATTAGAAGACCTATCTCAATTTTCAGTCATCTGCATTTAATAACAAAAGCTGTGTCCCTGTTCAGCCATTTAATAACTCATACTATCTTCACAAAAATATTCTGAACAAAGGTTGCTAATACGTTAACCCACTCAGCAATATTTTACCTAATTGGTAACCCTGGTGGCTTTAGGTATGGCATGAGACCATCCTTTGAAATCAGTTGCAGAGACATGGAGATAATTGGGATTGATTACAGGACTCAAAGCAGTAGGAACAAAGACTGACAAATTATAGTCTAAGAGACAGAATGGGAGCTTTTTTAGACTAAACCATCAAGTCACACAGAAATGGAAAAAACATATACCGAATTGTCAGATCGGGATTTTGTTTAAGCATTTTCTGTTGTACAATTGCATGACTGAGGTACAGCAGTACCATTTTGTACCTATAACAGGGACACTATTTATTATATTTTATTGACTTGAATTTTATTTCTCTTTACTCACACTGACTTTAAGCACAGCCAAGTCACTGCAATGAGAAAATAAAAGTATATGCTGCTCTAGGTGATTCTGCAGGGTGTGGAGCTGGTAACTCTGAGGCAGACAAGCCATGTTAAATGCCAAAGGTCATGAAATTCTGAGCAATTCAAAATTTAACCAATTTTGAAGAAAGAGTGGGCCAAGACAGACTCCTATATCTACTCTCTAATTTCAGTAGCATTTTTAGAATAACAATCTACTCTGGAACATCAACCAGAAGATTTGTTCCACCGCATTAGAAGTTAATTACATGCACAGATTTTTCTCATCTCTCAAGAGTGAGCTAAGCTCAGTTTGACCTATGTTTGGTTAGGTGAAGAGTGTACGTTGTCTGCCTCGAGTGTAAGGCAAGGATAATTATTTCTTACAAACACTGTTCTATCCATATTCCCAAGTACCTGCTCTTTTGTTAAGCATTCCTGATCCCTTCTCAACTTCTTAAAGGAACAGGTTCAGCTGTAGAGCAAGCATAAGAAACCAAGCCACAAATAAGCAGAACAAAGAATAAATCCATCTCTAGCCAGCTTCAACAGTCATCCTCTAGAGCAACTCGGCAAAATTGTCTGTCAATGGGAGGCCAACACTCCTTCCACACAGGTACAATCTTCCTCCTGACAAATTAAATTCTTGAGTAGTAACACTTCAGCCAAGCTGCAAAAAGGAGGATATGCTGAATTATAAGAGATTTTCAGCAGTTTAACTACAGCAGGATGATTAAGACCAATAAACCCGCTGGCATTTTCTTAAATTTGCTTGGCAGCTCCTGTTGTGTCAGCCATGCTACAGGAGTGACACATGATCAGAGAATTGCAACAACAACCCAAAGACGAAGAGAGAAACTAGTTCCCAGGTTCTTCCAGCAAACCTGTGAGAAATTCCTGTTTTCAAGGACTGTTTCAGCAGAAACAAGACAGAAATTTCAAGAAGGCAGACAATCAGCTTAAGGATTTCTTAAGTTGAGTAAGTCTATCAGCAGATATCACCCCTCCTTTCCCCCTCTCGGGCTGCTGAACTGAGTACTTTCCCTTCAAGAATCAAACATCAGTGACCTACTTCTGACTTTAGAGATCAAAGATATCAGACACAGTTCATCCACACTACATTGCATTGAACGTGGCCTGAAATGAGAGAGTCTGGGAGAGGAAAAGTAACTTAGGTTTCTAATGCTGGATCAAACCAATGAATTTACTCCAGATTTACAGCAGCATAACTACAAAAGGAATTGGACTGTATCTCTGGTTTTACAGCCAGTGGAATGGTGTAGCAGGTACCAGGCCAGCTGCCACAGACCATACTTGTTAGGGAGGGCTCCTTTTCGTCATAATCCATATGAACCAATTTCACTAGTCAGAAAATAATTATATGGTTTTTCATACTTCAAAAACCTTTGGAAAAATTATACGTCGGATGTCAATTTAGAATTTAGGTCTATTGTTTTACTTTATTTTGCTCAGAGTATAAAGCCATTACATGACTAAAATTAAATAAAACTGTTTCCTTGAGAGCTGTTTAAAATATTCTGATGTATTTGTCTTAGAGCTTCATTAATCCATTTCTAATTCATTCTGCAGGTTTACTCAGCAGCTGTGCCTGATATAAACTACAAATCTGGATAAAATTAAAGCTGCTATGCCGCTAAATCAGTTTATTTTCAAAGACTTAATGAAAATCTTCTGCTACTTCAGGTCACAATGGCTTGTAGGTTTTTCTACCTATAGGCAAAAAAAGTACCTTTACCGTAACATAACAAGAAACAAATACAAATACTAGAGGTTAAGAATGAAATTCATTTAGATATCAAGCACAGAAAGTATTCTATCTTACGATCTCCACCTTTTTACATTAGAGATCAGTTTCATTTTTAAGCTTCCATGTGCAGTATTGAAACGAATCTGGCTACCACTTTATTGTTATTTATAGCATTGTAGCAGCTCTCACAACCTGCAGTTTTTCTTAAAAGAGACTGGATTTCAAAGAACAGTGAAAAGGAGCCGTAACTAAGTATTGTTTATGTCAAAGATGATTTACTGTAACAAACACCAAGTCCTCTTTCTGTTTAAGTAAAAATATAATTAAGGAGCCTAGTTATATAACATTGTCTAAATAAAAGGAAATGCTGCCTTTCCAGAATTTTTGGCAATTCCCAGCTCTGCAGCACCTACCACAGAAAATCACTCTGGGCTCAGCATTCAGTGGTGTCTCGGGGTGCCAGCGTTCAGGTAACAAGTTAAGGTGGTGCATTATGAATTGTATCCCTGCACCCTTCAGGCTTTGCTATAGTATTACTATATGGCAGAGCCGTTCCAATTTAGGAAATGTTACACTAATTGAGTATGCAGGCACACGCTCTCTCCACCTCTGATTAATTAGCACCACTAGCTCTTCACATCAATCTTGTGAAAACCACTGTGACTGATCTTGTCTCACTTGGAGCTGAAAATTACTTTGCCAATAGTATAACATAATACCTTGGTATAAACAACAACAAAAATGGGATTCTTTGGTGGCCTCAGGATCACTCCTTTCATAATGCACATCTCTCTGGTGCTTCAGAAGACAAAGGACAGGACTTTATTACCAGCAGACAGATGCAAGGCAGAAAAATGAAGATAGCACACCAGAAGCTCTGTATTTTTACAACGGTGTCTCTGATCAACAGCAATGTACTTTTTTGCAACCCCAACACCACTTCAAAGGTCACTTTTGTCTCCACACACTTCCTTTTGATGAGGAAAAGGCCCATTTAGGAAAACATTCAGGAGCTTCAGGCATTCCAGAGCAACTCCTGGAGGATCAGTGCTAAGGCTGAACACAGACAGACTACACAGTATGACCCAAGGCCACTGTGCTGTGCTTCCCTTTCTCAAACTTCGGAAAAAGACTTTGTCTCCCTTGCCCAGCAGCCATTTTGAACAAACACAAAGGAACAACATGAATTGCAAAATGTTTTTTCTCACATTGTCTTTTGCTACTGACAAGTCAAACTGTTGAGCCAAGAAATGTCAGCAATACAGAGATGAAGGCTGATGATTTCAGGGCAGAAGTGAAGTTTTCAGGCAGAATTTCCCTACTGGACCAGTCTGCTTTCATCACGTGTCTCAACTCCCAGGCTTGCCCAAGGCTCCACAGCTGGCTCCATGCTCCTAGCCTGCTTCCAGCCCCATTGTTTTACACATTCTGCTTCCTCACAGTTATCAGCCCGGATTTCACAGGCCATATTGTCTGCCTCTGAATTCACTCACCAGTTTTAACCCAGAATTTACTAAGCTCCTCAAGCTTTACGTTCCAGACAAAACTGCAGGGAAGGTTTTGCAGCAAATACCAGCCTTCTTCCTGAGAGCTGCAGCCTTCCAGCTGAGTGTCCTTCTATTATGGGCTTGTGCTCCAACATACAAAACATAACAAGTCAAGGGAACTGAGATCTACCCTGTTCTTCCACCACCACATTTTAGCCAAGACCACCAGGAATTTCTGCGTGCCTCCGTGCACGGGGAGATGGGGAGGAGCAGCACAGCAGTGGGAACCACAGCACACCTCGCTGGGTGACTTCTGTGCCTCTAAGCCCTCTCCCTCCTCCCCTCAGTCCCGGTGGGAAGCAGCTCATGTCGAGGAGAGAATGTGTACTCTGCCCAAAGGGTTGCAAAAGCAAACAGAGCTCCCTCCCAAAGAGGCATCAGGATCTCAGTGAGACTTGTCACTGCGATCCCATTTCTGCTTGTTTTGGCTGCCTCCCTTGCCCAGCGCTCCAAGGAAAAGGCCTACCTTCCATTTAAAGCTGTAGAAACTGGGTGAGAAACAGATTTTCCACTAAGTTGAAACTGAAAAGATTTTAAAACCAGCCATTTCCAGGTTTACAAAGGCTGAGATTTTGAAAGTGTCCCGAGGGAAGCAAAGAACATCTCAGAAATTAATGGGAATTAAATGTCCAAAACCCACAGGCGATTCTGAAAATCCTATCAAAGTATCTAATACTTCTATCTGTCAAAGGCACTAACATTTAAAACAAAAGTGATTTTATCACCAGCTAAGAATCAGTTTTCAAGTGAAAGAATTGCAAAATATTAAACCAATTAGTCTGTTTGACAACTTGACATGATTCTTCCCAGATGATGAGAAAGCTGCAGCATGGCAGGAAATAGTAAGAACATGACATAAAATGAGAAGTAACTTCCAAGAACTCCAGAAATCTATAGGTCAGAGCTCATACCTATGCATGAAGAAATAAGCATTTCTTTGTACTTGGTGAGTATAATGTGGGTAATTATTACCTAGGCATAAGATTTATGATCCCCTTAACTATCTGTTAACCTGCTTTGAAGTGCTTAGGGTTTAAAAATTCCTGATAGCTAATCACTTTTTTTGTGCTTCTATCTTCTTACTTTGTCACCTAAACCAAAGGTCTTGTATATGCAATATGGATATTTGAATGTAGCACGTACTAACCTTTTTCAGAGCCTTTTCTCATATTACCAGCTCCAGCAGATTACTCATTTGGGGCAAGGATACTTGTTCAGCTTGTGTAAAACAAAGCTATGCCAGTGTGAATGGGAAAGGAAATTTAAATTTAAGCTTCATTTTACATGGGGGAAAAAAAACCCCACCACATTTGAAAGCTATAAAAGGTCACATCAGTAAACAACAGGGATTCAGAGACACAACTGCTAAATGTTCCCTATGCAATATAACAGTTCCTAAAAGAAAAGGAAAAATGGTGACATTAAGAAACACATTTCCTGCTATTTCAGATAGTATGGTTAAATTCAACCTCACATCCTTATCTGACCTATGAAATTAAGCTATGTGTCTCCCAACTCACAAACATTTGCATATAGTAAAAGTTTATATGAAAATGCCTCATTTGCTGTTAGGAGTGACTTGTCTTCAGTTGGTTTCATGGGGACACAAAACAGGATCATCATCAGCCCAGCTCACCAATGAGAAAATGCCAAAACAGCATTTTACCACAATTCCCCAGATCTCTATTTTCAACTATTCTGACATTGTAAAAAAGAAGATTCAATTAAACAGATTCTTTAGGCTTACTCATCCAGCATTTTATGAACCATCTCACCTCTTATCAGGCTAAACCAGATATTTATTATAACAATAAGGAGATTTCATACTCATGTTTCACATTCACTGAAGCTAGAGATATTAAACAAGATCATTTACTGCTGTCTGCTGCCATTTAAAAAACTGCATTCAGAAAACATGAGGTGTTCAAAGGTTAATTTGGATTAATGTCAATGGATTTTGCTAACTTCTCCCAGTCCTTGACTCCTGTGCTTCCTTGGGGACACAGGGCCCCTTCCAGTTCATGTGGAACAGAGCTTGGATGCTCAGAGATAGGAATGGCTGTGCCCTCACTCCATGCTTCAGTGCTCTCACCCAACCCAGCCTACTCAGTCCTTACAAGCAGATTCTAAATAGCACCTGAATTTTCAAGACATTAAGGTATAATAAAGCAGAGTAGAGTTCTGGATTTCTTGATAAGTCCTCATCACCTGGGTCAACCCGGAGGGCTCAGTCCAGGACCCATCACACCTGCTCTGAAGGGTTTAAATCACAACTGTTGCTCCCCCCTCCCTGCACTAAAGGAGGGTCACACAGCCTCAGCACAGGCACTTGTTATCACTGCCTTGTTCCTGCAGAGGGGAGTCACAAGGAAAGTTCCTGGACACTTCCTTCACAGCTCCTGAAAATGAACAGGTGGCTGCACACAGAGACCTACCCCAAGGCTGGCCCGTCTGAGGCTGCTGAACCTGAGCACAAGCCACAGGGAAAGCACACCTGTCCCTACTGCACAAAGGGTTAAAAACCCCCAAGTTTAGCCAGCAAGCAAAAACCAACACCCCAGACTTTGCTCCACACTTTAGCCAGCAACCATCCCTAGGCACTAACACAGTGCAACAAGGCAGCACCAAGAAACACGTAAAGAAATACAAATTAAACTAAAATCTAACTCCAAATAGGGAATGAATAAACACTAAATGTAATAAATGAATTTCTTTGTCTCCCCTTCTTTAAAGAAGAGTAGACTAACAATATACAATGGGCCAGATAATGAGAAAGCCAGATGGCTGGATCTTGTGGAATTTGGGAAATAAGATACGGGAGAAGCACACAAAGAGGGAAGAGCAATAGTATTTTAAAACCATTATGCTGCCAAAGACACATTTTACCATATTAAAAGCATATGCCTTTTCTTCCTAAAACAGTACCAGTTGCTAGGCCTCTGAATATAAATCATGCTATCCGTGCCTTAAGTACTAGCTTGGCATCTATTGCTATAAAATAGCAAGTATCCATGCAATAAGAAGGCACTATTTTCATGTAAACCAATGTAACCTTTTTATTTATTTTCCTTTTGCTAAATCTACTTTTCTCCTATCAAACAAAACAAATCACACACTCTCATTTGCCCTACTGTATCTTGGCACTGCAGTTACTTATGGGAAAACACCACATTCTTTTTTCCTCTGGCTGCTCAGCCATAGCTCTGCAAACAGGCTGATGTAGGAAGGATGTTCTTCACCAAAGTCAGTTTCAAGTTAAAAATAAGCTGCACTTCAGTCCCAGAACACAGAACAGGTTTACATTGGCATTAGCTATGTATTTAGTAACAAAGAGATGGTGGGTTTCTAAGTTGACACTTGAAATTGAGTACAAGTTTCTTCCATGGGAAACATTCTGGGTCAAGCTCCCTATGTGGGAATGCAAGGTTATCACCAGCACCATTTCATAGCTCCCAGTGTGCACTAAACTAATCATGATAGAGAGGGACCAAACATTCTCCTTGCTCCCCACACCCCCATGCTCCCCAGCTGCTGCCCCAAGAAGAGGGAGATTGCTCCAGGAACAAAGGACACTTCTGCAGACAGCTCTGGGTTAAAAGCTGTTTCCAGAGACAACTAAGTGTAGCTGGGGAGGAGGCTGAAGGAGGAAGGTGGAGCAGTACACAGGGCTTCTGTTTTGTAGGGAGATGTGCACAGCAGGGTACAGGAAAGAGCACACTTGGCTGCCCAGTGCATAAATTGCTTTGGTGGCTCCTAAAGTGCTTAAACTGTGTAATGGTCCTCAGACAGCAATGCAAATTACACTGGTATGCGAGGGCTGTCCCACTGTGGCAATTGCAGGAGAAATTCATGTTCAAAGCCTCTCTCTGAGCTAGTGAGCAGTGAAACGAATCTCACTTTTGCAGCGAATGGAAAGTGGAAAGCAGGCACTTATCTGGCTAAGAGGGTAATTCTACAGCACAGGAAATATAACGCAGATGTGGTAGCTTGGCATTAATATTATTAATGTACTGTGGCCGATATGGCTCCATTAGCATTGGGCTTCAGTGGGCCAGACGCTCTCCAAACACACAAGAGGAAAGCTCTAGTACAGCAATGGACTCTGCAGAAGGATGTGCCATTCAAGGCAATCTCTAAGGTATCACTCTTTTATTCAGTGGTGGTGTCTTTAGAAGGCAAGAAATGAATGATGATTTCAGAAAGCATCTAAAACCCAAAGCAAAAACAGCTTCTCTTTTTCAAAGCCTTTCCTTTCCCCATTTACAAAGAGTATTTTCTTCCCCCTTCTGCAGAAATCCCACATTATAAATCTGTGGCAGCAAGACACATCTGGCCATCCGGGAATGTGCCCAGCCAGCAGAGCAGCTCAACCACCACATATTCCAACCCCGTATTTTTCATTCTTAACTTAACCATCAAATACTTTCCAATGCCAGAGAGCATTTACTGCCAGAAAACTATTTTCTGCTTTGCACTCATTGTTCAAATAAACAAGAGAAGAGAAGAAAAGGAAAGGAAAAGGAAAGGAGGTTAGCATTAGGTTCTGGAAATCCAGAAATCAGAGAAAAAATTATGTGCTCTTTTTAAAAGCATGCATATCTGAGCATCATATAACACATTTTCGTGGCGGTGATGCCAGGATGTTTAATTTTCTTTTTTAAACTAACTGAAAGCAGGAACTGTCCTTGACGAATCATCCATGGAATACGATGAACCAAGAACATGCCGGAGGTGAAGCTCACTTCCCCTGGAACTGGTTTTAGTAAGAAGTTTCTTGCTGCCTTGGGCACATATAGCTAACAGTCTCTGTTGAATAAAACAAAACAATTTCTTCTAAATCTGAAATCCTGAAAATTTTCAATAACAGCACTTTTATCTTCAAATCATTCTCTGCATGTCTTGCAATCTTGACCTCATGCTTCATCACTGTGATTAAAATTGCCAAACCGGCAGATACTGGGAATTTGGTCAAGTGCTGAGTCACATGATTCTACTATGGGACAATGAAAAAGCTGTCACAAAATTATTTCACATCCTATTGAGCAGAGATGAAAGTTTCAGTCTCTGTCCCTGTCTAGTCATCCACAGCCCTGAACACCCAGAACAGCAAGAAGAAATATACGGTCCTCTGTCCTTGCAATACCACGTGGATGTCCCCATGTATCAGTGTGCCCTACATGTACTTAGTACTTATTGTTCCTCAAACAAAAGGTTTCAGAAATTAGGTAGGCATTTAAATAGTTTCCCAGACCACACTGCATGATTCCACATGCAAAAATGCTTTGATATTTTCTAAAGATGTGCTTACATTTAGTTTTCATTCCTGAAATAGTTTTATGACCTACACTCATCAGCAGATACAAAATGAAAAGATTCTGGATAAAGTTCAAAACATTTTTGTGCAGCACAACTAAATATTTGTCCCTTTAATTCCATCATTTCTTTCCTTAAGGGCCCAGACAATCATCTCTAACTGAAGATCTGGCCTCCTTTTAACCTATGCTGAAATCCATTATTCTCAATGTTGACTTAACACTGGGTCTACTCTCGGGCCCATTCCTTCAAATGTTTTTACATGAGGAGTTGGTGTCTTTGCCCTTCTTTGTTACAAAAAAACTTTCAAGTTCAAATACTGTTAAGTTCAACAGAGAACTTCAAGTGGCACAGTGCACTAAACTCATTCATACAAAAAGGGCAGAAGGAAAAAACAACTTACACATTACTATCATCATCTCAAACCATTAATTGTGGTAAGTAATTTAAAACAGGAAGCTTATCTGTCTTCATCTTGAAGAAATTTAGGAGAATCCGTGCTTTCCTGTTAAAGGGTGTTGTCCAAAACTGCTCAACAGAAGACTGCAAAAATAATCTTTCTCCTTCTGTTTGAAAAGCAGTGCTTGGAGCTTTTCCCATTACAAAAGGAAATGGGCTTGCCTGAAGTGCAAACCCTTTGTATTCTTCAAAGAATACAAACAACCAAACAACCTAAACCTTTTTTGGGGGAGTCAAGGGAAGAGAAGGGAAGAGCTTATAAGATGGGATGACTGTATTTTTATCTTGATGCCACAAGGAGACTCAAAATATGCAGTCTGACTAATAATTGTTTTACTTAGCCTCACTAAAGTAATTAGTTTAATATATAAAATAGTTAGGTGACAAAGAGACAGGAATGTTCTGGTTTAAATACAACAATGAAATGAAACTTTCCCAAGTAACTCCTAATCTTTAAAGATAAAACTGCTATCTAGGTTTACATTAGCAGAATACAAAACGGTTTCCTGAGATATTCTGGGCAGTAACTATGTGTTATAAAGGAGCTGCTAGACAAGAGCCATTGTTTATTTTAAATTACCTCAGCCAGTCACCTCTCTGCATTCTGAGGTTTCTCTTGTTGCTATTCATTCTCTGGTTTAAATGCTCCGGGTGGTTTTCATCATCCTGGTCTTGCTCTTCAGAAACATAGGATGCTGCAGCCAGGAATGGAAGATGACCCCAAGTTGGGAAAGGGGCCAGCACCCATATGGTCCTAGAGAAATCTGCTGCTTAAGCACAAAAGGCTGGGTCTGTGTACATGGGTGTCTGAGACAGAGGGGTGACACAGACCTGACTTCCACAGCAGCAGGCAGAGCAGAGGCTACATGTAGTGCAAAGGAAGACTCCTGACGCACATCAGATTTCTCCTGAGCTGTTCCCCCCAGCTCACACATCCCTCTCTGCTAAGAATAAATGTACTCATTTTCTGCCAGCCACCCTTTCAGCCAAAGGGAAGCCCAACACATTCCCACCACTACACAGGAGAGATCATGTCTTCCACAAAAAAACTCAAAACAAACAAACAGGAAAATCTCAGCAGAAGGAGACTACCTCTGTTGGGTGTAAAATGACTAAAAGAAAAGCTAATGAGTGCCCAGGAAGAGGGCCAGCCATAGCTGAGAAGTATAATCTGGAACTTGGAATCAGGGGTACTTTTGCTGCCAAACATATGTCACGAGCTGTTCCAGTGACTGACTGTCTGTTCTTCTCTAGGAGACAGCTAAAGAAGGCAGTCAGGTCCCTGCAAACATTCTTTCAGTTTTGACCTAGAGACTGCAAAGCTAAGGGATTATTCCATTTGCATGAAGATTGTGCTTGAGGCAGTTAGGAAAAACTGCGGCAATGAAATTCTAATCTGCCGATGTATTTATAGCTGAACATGGCTTGCAAATAAGAATTTTAAAACATTTTAAAAGAGTCTTGCAAACAGGGACAGTTTTATACATTTCATATGATTTCATAAAGACATAGCACCATAAAAAATTAATCATAAAACCGGTGACAAAGACAACTGATTAGTTCATCATCTTCATTTCCTGCCATGGCAAAATTTTTCTCTAGAGTATATTTAAAAGCACATTATAGACCTTAACAAAATTAGTTAACCCTACAGCTATGTGGGACATAGCAAGAATAAGTGGTTTCTTGCACTTAAATGGTCTAAAAATTAAGAAAGAAAGAAAGAAAGAAATTAAGATATTTCTTGCCATGGATCTCTTTTTGCTACGAAATCCCAAAATGCACAATTCTGGGGTACCGCAGCTGCTAGAAAGTCTGTTCAGGTTGCAGAGCCAGCCCATTTCACAATGTTATGAGAAGCATGAGGACACTGAAACAGCAAAGGACTTTAAAGGACTCCAGTGAATGGGAAGTCTAAAATTTTTAGAGAGTAATATATTGATAATTATTTAATCAACTGGTCTGACTTCTGCACTTAACTTTAACCCCTTACTCCTACTGCTCACCAAAACAGCTCTTTAAACAACTTATAAAAATCCCTGCATTGTGTAGTGGTTCTTCCTGACCCCCTGGTCCACAGACATTACAGGTTACAAGTCCACCTCTTCCAGCCTTTTTGTGTCACTGTCTTCATTTTGGGAATGAGAGAAGGATCTAACACTTGGTGTATTTCATCACTTCACCAGCAAGCATCATACTCTTTGATTTGCTTCAACCTCCTCTGCACTGCTGTGCAAGAAAGCATTATCTGACAAATGGACTGAACAAGGTCTCTGCTCACAAGGGCAATGCAGGGCAGGTCTCCCCGCCTTGCCCTCCAAATACATCCCTGGGGTGCCCCTGCCCTTTCAGCAGGACCCATAAGATCAGTGGAACACAGTCTATACTCCATGGCTCCTTCCTTGGGCAAAAGCTGTAAAGGAAAGGGCCAGGTTCTGCCTGATTTCAAGTCAATAGCAATGCAACTGCTTCACTGAGAGGGAAAAACCCACAGTGTCAGATCTCTTCTCCTCAATGCATATTTGATAGCGCTCTTGTACATCTTTACTGAGTTTCCACCAGGCACAGAAGTGATTTGGAGTACCCTGGAAATCCTGTAAACGAAGTAGTTCTAAGATTTTGGCTTTTGTTGTGACAAAGCAAAGCCGGAAGACAGGCAGCTAAAAGAAGTTAAAGGTATTTAAAAAAGAGGTATGTCTAGGATATTTCTATTGTCAGCTTTCATTTAAATCCCTAGACACTGTTAAATAGCAGGCATTCCACTATGTGAAAAATACATACAGGATATGAATGTTTTTCCTAAGCATGTAAGGGGTTCACACTCTGTTTCTTAAAAAGAACATTCTTGCTGTCTTTGATGTTGTAAATCTTATTATGTAAAACAGACTGTTGTGTAAAATAAATGATGGCACATGATCCTGCAAGAAGCTTAGTATCCATAAGTAGTTTTAAAGCCAGCAGGAGGAAAGGGCACTCGGCATCAAGCGAATTTCTACTGTGAACTTGTGCTAGACAGTTGCTGAATGAAAAACCTCCTGAGAGAATAAAATTTAATGTAAACACAACTTGCCCAAATCACAAGCTGGCATGCTTGAGAGAAAGTGGGAGTGCAGGAAAAATTGCACAGATCTTTTAATTGCTCAGGAAAGGGCTGAGCTACGAGGAAGACTGTTAGTCTTCAAAACCAACACAGTAAAAAACTAGCTCACCATCAGCTTTGCACTGTAATCCCTAGAGACCCATGGAGAAGACAGGGATTTCACAAACAGGGGAAATATATGAAGTCATTGTCTTGAGGGGCTCACAAGGTGATTTCATTCACCAATATCAGCAGTTGTGTGATGACTACAATGAAAGCTCTTTAACTCCAGAACCATGGACACCAGTGGCAAAGCTTCCAGTGGTATATGGAAGACCAGGTTTAAGGAGAATGCTGTATTGCCTGTGAAAACTGATGGATTGATTTCTCTCTCAACTGATGCTGAGCTTGGAAGAAAAGCTGTTGCATGACATTCTTGCCTCCAATGTGCTCGTCATGTTTTCCTCAGAGTCAGGGATTTTCAGTGGCATAATAGTAGTTAATCCTCCATGTTCTGCCAAACATTTCTCCTCTATAGAGTATACAAAGAGGCACAATTAGAACAAGTTGCTCTATTAAGAACTGGAGTAGAGCCATCAATTCATTTTTACTGTCCTCACACTGATAACGGCTGTCCCCCTTCTGCTGCAGTTGGCCCGATGTGGGAAGATGACTTGAACAACCTACCAAATTGTTCATATTTTTCTCTTTCCTCTAACAGGACCCCAGACACTTTCTGAAAGGATAAATATTGTGAATCTTCACCTTTCAATCTGTGCCACAGCAGGAGATCACAACCCCACCACAAGCAGTGAACTGGTATTTACCCTGCTCCATGGAAACAACTTATGCCAAGCAGATATTTATTTTTAGCTGGTCACTTGGCATAAAAATGGTCACATCATGTTTATTTGCATTTTTAGCTTAATTACCTCTACCCTCCTGTTATACTTGGGGGAGTTCTAATAAGATGTTAAGAGAGAAGCCGTTCCCTACGTACATTGCCTCAGGTTAGTTCGATGCCCCATTAGCCCATCTAATGGTTTCTCATCTGAAAGCTGTGTGTGGGCATCCTGAAGTCAATGTAAAGAAAAGCACAGTGACTGAGGGAATAAAACTCATCTTCCTGGACCTTACATGTTCAGTCAGGCATTTTTATCTAGTAACAATATTGTTGATCGGAGTTAAAACCTCCCCCCAATCAAAATATTGATACCAGCTACTCAGAAAGATAAAGAATTTTTTAAATCATAGTTGATTTAGAGAAAAGTAGAAAATCAAAACAGAACACATTACTTATCTTAGGACACTACCTTTTCCCATGGTGTTTCTACTAGGTGGTAGAAACTACCATGTTTTGTTATTTGAATTCTTACATAACAACTTCATTGCACTGCTCTCAGATACAACACAGGTACTTTTTTTCCTCTGCTTTCAGTAATGGAATCCTTTCTGGTTCTACCGTGGTAACAGATCCCATTCAATGGTGCTTATGACCAAGACTAAACTCCTTATAACTGATATTTCCCACAGAGAACCACAGCAGGAATTGACTTTGTTCCTCATCTATTCTCCTGGCTCTGTGAAATAACTAACCAACCCCACCACCTTCTCACATTTCACTGAACAGACCAAGTGGGAATAGCAGAAAACATGACATGTTTAATATTCACTGTCCTATTGTTCAGCAATGAATAGCTGAACTCTTGAGCTCAGCCCAGGAAGGAGAGAGGAGGAGGAGGTTCTTTGATCTGCAGCAGGCAGAGGACTGGAACATCCTCGCTACCAACCACCACAGTACCAAGTTCAGAGCTGTGCTCTCAGTGTTCTGCAAGGCTTAGGATGTTACTGCACTGTCCTTCAGCTCGATGCGGGAGGAAACAGCAAGATGGGCCAGAAGCCCAGTGCTCTGGTTCGTGATTTGGCTTGTGAATACAAACATGAACTACTGCTGCCAGTCACAGCCCTCACACTACAGAGCAGCCAAGGACCAGTCCTGCTTCCTTCTTCCAGCTCTGGGGCAGCACTGACAAGTGTCCAAGAGAGCAGAAGGGGCGACCATGCCTTCAGCTGTCATCTCCACGTTTAGGGAGGGTATCTGGGCAATAGTCCACAAGTCAGAACAGCGAGAGCTGTGGTTTCCACCCTCTGCAATCACTACAAAACTTCTCCTCTGCCACCTGACTCTGAGAAAGGAGAGAGAAATATGGCAGTGAGCAGGAGACAACTTTCTGAGGACAAGATCCAGTGGTATGTATGTTCTCTGTAATCTGACCACCCTGCCTCCTAAATTATATAACATGGATATAAGTTCATTTCCTTATTTAAAAGCTCCCTTGATTTCAAACTATTTTTAAAGTAACTGTGATCAAGAATGTGAAAGTACAGTTCTAAATCTACTGAGGTGCTTGCCCTGCTTAGAATGCACATGCCTTTCCAGAGAATTCAGCTTATTTACTAAGGTATTACAACAACAACAACAAAAAGAAAAAAAAAAAGAAAAAAAAAAGAAAAGAGCAGGAACATGGCAGCCCCATGTTCTTTAATTCATCTGAAACAATCCCACTTACATATTTAAGCATCACTTGTAGGACAACCCAATTCATCCACATAAAACACTTACTAACTGCTATTAAGTCAGCAAATTTATAGATTACCAGTTCATTATTTATGCCAGTAGTAGAAAAATAACAATCAAGATGCATTTAACAATCAAGATACGTTATTCAAAGTATAATTGCACACGTAGAGTGTGACCTTCACAATAAGAAGCACCTCCAGTACTAAGTGGTTTGGGTGTGAGCAGGCAACAGAACCAATCACTAAGCCCCAAACATTCCAATAAGCCAAACCACCAGCAGCATGGCTCCCTCCTGGCAAATAAGTATTTTTCCTGTTATAATTACTTATGGGGAAAGAAATAAAGCACTCATTCCAATCATACTGAGGTTTGAAAATAAATTTTTCATCTGTGTCACTCCAAATTACCTCTCCATCTTCCCACACCCTCAGATCCATCAATATAATGCTTTATGTTCTCCCACAAATCTTGCATGTTACTTTCTCTTGAGTAATTTCTGATGGGACCTAAAAAAAAATATAGAATATTTTGCTTCATGCAAACCACCTCACATACCCTGACTAATGTTTCGATAAACTGCAACATGTACAACATTTCTGAAACAAAACTTAGTAACACCAATATATTCCTGTTCCTTCTTAATTCCCCATTTCTTTTGACTCAGAATTAAATGGAATGGTGTAATAAGAGAAACACTTCCTAGACATCAATTCAAAATGTCATTGAACTGTTTTTGCAGTGTTTTTGAAAACACGAACATAGCAATGTTGAAAATAGAGAATAACATTATCCAATGCTTTTACTGAAAAACAAGGCAAAAATTATTTTTAAATAACAGTTACTCAAAGGAAAAGTAAGATGAACATTTAAAATACACTCCAAAAAACAGTTTTAAGTTTCTCTTTCTTATCTAGTTTTCCTGGATATTTCGGCACTATTAGCAGTAATACAATTTAACTTTAAATATTGTATATGGAAAATAATCAGGATTTTTTTTTTTGACAAATGAATTAAAGAGGGATCACTGGTAGAGACAAAAATTCAGGTGGGGACATTATAATACTATGATCTTCTGCAATACGTAGCACAGGATAGCTCTAAGTATAATACAAAAATCACCAGTTTAAATGTATGAATATAAAGCAGCAGACATATTGAGACTGGCAGAAATACACATAAATGTAATGAGAGCCAAAATCTGCCTGTTTGGTTTCTGGGAGCTGGTCAGATATTTATGCTAATACAGAACAACCTTGGGTATGTGAATGTCACAGAGACACAGGATGTGTGGGGACAGTTGAGGTTTTGGAGAACCGAGGTAATTGCCAGAGTAATTAACCAATGTCAGGGGACATGACCATGCTCCAAATAACAGGGAAGGTTAAAGAATCGAATGCTGCTGTCTTACCACTTATCTTACAGAATACTATAAAGTTTTTTATTGAAAAGCTTTTACTGAAAAGGGGTTCAAGACCAAATGGGAAGAGAGACCATTAATTTTACATGCGAAAAGCACTGCTGCAAAGTATTTTGTGCCAAACCACATAGTGTTCATCTGCCAGACAACAGAAAAGTGGTTTGTACCTTGAAAAGTGAATTCCTTCCTCTGGAGAATTTACCATACATGTCCTCCCTTTAGCAGCAGGAGCTACAGCAGCACCTACCCAGCTCCCCAAATCCCAGAACAAGGTCCAAGGGTAAGAGCCCACCAGCTTTTCTTTGCATCGTCAAAACCAAGGCTCCCTGCAACACCTCAAGTGCTGAATTTGCTGGTCTCAGCCTCATTATCATCCTTCAGAAACATCCCGCAGAGTCTGGAATTTTCTGGACCAAGGCTGCAAATGTTATTTAGAGTAACAAAAGCTGATCAGGAACAAGCTGGATGATAGAGGTTTGCCAATAAGCAGGTAGTACAAAGTTAATACCTGTTCTAACTGTGCACAAATTCAGCCTGGATCAAGCATGATGCTGCAACTGCGAGCCTGGCCTTGAGGCCAAAATTCTCTCAGTCTCTCTCCAATCCAATGGTCTGTGTTAAAAGAAGTGTGAGTGACTCCTGGGCCATGTTCCTACACTGAAGAAGACATGCCCAACTGTAGTTTTACATATGGGAATGTTTTCTGTAGTTTTCAGCTCACATCACAGGGTAAGTGCTGCAGTCTTCCATCTCTCTCCACTTTAGTTCAGGTACCTCTCTTGTTCAGTATTCCTGAAACATTTGCAGTAATAGCAGCAGAACAGCACCTACACCATTGTGCCTATTTTATAAGGCAATAATCCACTTCCCTCCTTGAGATAAACTACAGGAGGGAACAAGAGCTGGGTTACTGGCTTGTAAAGTAGTGTGATGATAGTACTATTGTCTAAATTAATGTCATTTAATGCTTTATACCACAACTGCAGAGGTCCCACCTCAAGCAATAATAATGCATTTTGCTTTTTAACGTGCCACATGGGAAAAGATGGACTTCTGACATCCAAGGATTGCGTCAGTAAAACATAACTAATTGGAGCAACATGCAAGAACAAAATAGGACACCTTGATTGTTCCTAAGAACGGTTCAATCACTCCACCCTCCCACCCCATCCTAACCCCTCCCCTGCCCTCCCAAACACAGTCTTTTTTGTTCTTTATATTATTAATTTCTGGACAGTATGAGGAGCTAAAAATGTTACTCCCTCATATACCTTTTTTGTGCTAAAAAAATTTTGTGTATATGCATTACCTCTCCTGAGCTACCTTGTTCTCATTCATATATTCTATCCCATTTATCAATGTAAGAAACTGAAGCTTTACAAAGGAATCACACGCACAAAAAAAAGAAAAAAAAAAAAAAAAGGAAGACATCAAATCAAGCCCTGCCTTGCTAAGACACAGTAAACAAGTCCTTGGCTGATAAATTTGCTTATGACAATATTGGCAATAATTTGATTCAAATTCCAGCAAAGTCAATTTTGAATTATAGCAGCCAGGGACAAAAAGTAGTTGCTTTTCTTAGCTGTTAACCTCATAAAAGCTGAATACTTTTTTGAACCATAACGTAAGTCCAACACATTTCCCCGGTGATGCAGCTTAAACCAGTTATCAGCATAAGTGAAGCATGATAAATACCTACTGCACTACACCTCCATCAGCTGAAGTCTGCACAGGTCTAGCTGTAGAAACAGAAAGGTCATTCATTACCCTGTGTGAACAAACAGACGGCACATTTGTGATAAATAATAGCTATTACAGAGCTACAATACACACTGAGCCTTTCTGCTCCGTGGCTGTGCATGACTTCCCCTGTGTTACTCTTTAAATATAATTATTTAAAATTGGCTTCTGTGATAAAGACCCCCCCTACCTCTCTGGATTAAACCTATAAACCCAAGTATGGATATATATGTGTGTGTGTGTATCTACCCACACACATATTTTTAAAACCATTTGTTTGGTTATGGAAAGCAGAGCACAAAGTCATTTGTCTCATCTGCTAGAAAACAAACAGGATCCAAGTGGCATATTTGCTTTTATTTTTACTTCTCTCATCACTCACAATGTGGATCTCAGGATTGTAATAGAAAGAGTAATTAGTCAGCCAACCTCTGCTCAGGAAACTCCTAAGATGTCAGTTCTCAATGATCACCTTAAAAATAATTTCAAACAAGCAAACAACATTCATATGCAGTTTTCTTTCCCTCCCACCTCTTCCAGAAGGGCAGGTTGTGCCAGTACAGTTTTCACTGGGTAGTTGATCTTTGAAATAATATGTAATTTCTTTTGAGTATGAAAGGCTTTACTGTTAGTTCAAACCTGGTAAGCAGGTGCTGAGTCATTCTGACATGGGGAACGGACAGATCATCGTAACACTCACAATATGAGCAACTGCAAGAGCCATTTAAGACTGAGACTTCTCATCACACTGAGAAACATTCTACTTCCCAAGTGTTCCTAGCAAAATAAAGGGACTTTCGAGACCTTGTTTGTGAAGTAAATCACAGCCACAGAAAGTTAATATACTAAAATACATTCTCTACTTATCAATCTTTGTCCAGCATCAAGCACTGGGAAGCATCTGCAGTGCCTTCTGCCTGCTCTCTCTTGCAGGGGCACAAAGAGAGAGTCTCCCCTGTAATTATATCAATTTAATCTACAAATCCACCAGCTGTACTGACCTCTGAACACCTCACCTTGCTGAGCTTCTGCTATCTGTGCCACAATCTGAGCCCTTTGTGGCAAGGCAGGAGTCAAGGGGTTGGTGGGTAGTAACTTTTTTCAAACCATACTAAAAACCTGAAGGATTTTTAGAAGTGTTTGGGATAAAATTTGTTTTCTCTCACCAACATACCTAGTTGCATGTGTTCAGTTTCACAATACTGCTTACTTAAAGCAGCACTGAGTCTGATCCTGCAGCCTCTGCTGGCTCCCAGCCCTGCACTGTTGTTTGCTTCCAGGGACAGCTCACCCTGCTCAGGAGGAACAGCTCCAGCCACAGACACACGGGAAATTAACTGGTCACCCCATGAATGCAAGGACATGGACGCCTTAGTGCATGAATCTGATCACAGGAAGAGAGTCCAAGCAGCGATGTGTTCCCATAGTCAGCCGGAAATTAACTCTCCTGCATTTCCATCCCAGCTCCCTGCTGAATATGCAGCAGCAGCAGCAATTAACTTTTACAGAGGTGGGGAGGGAGGGGAAAAGTGTGGAAGTTCTGAACTTTCACCAAACTTGGACCATTAATCACAATCTGTAAATTCAGGTGAAGAGACCACAGAAGCAAATAATTCCCTGTAAATTTCAATTCTTCATTTACATGGGAAATAGAAAACACAAGTTGTAATTCACAGCAACTGGAATGCAAACTATCAAATTAGCCCAATAGAGTATGTCATTGTGCAGCTTCAGAAAAAAACAACAGCCAGCCACGAAGCCTCCTGAAAGTCAGAGATAGTCAACTAAGCACACTACACAGTGTGCTGGGATGAGTGTGGTGATTACGGGGAGTAATGACATGAATAGCAAAATGATACAGAGCATTTATTTCAACCATGGAAATCAAGGAAGCCTGCAGCAATTTAAATTTCAGGCTTTGCAGCTAAAGGCAAAGCAAGCTCTATAAAAAAAATTCCCAACACAAAGAAAACCAGAGCTGCTTACTTTCTGATAGGTTTATATTTTTCTACTTCTATGTGGAAATGATACAGAAATTTGAAAAACAATGTGCAACTGCAAAACCTTCTGATAGCTATATGAAACATTTCCTACTTCTATGTAGAACTAAATATTAGATATACTGCTACAGCATCTCTGCGTGTGTGTGTATGTACACGAGTGTACACAACTGGTTTGGTCTCATAAAGATGTTTAGGGTTTTTTTTTAAGCAAAGAGTATGTTTTTGATGCGTAACCGATGGAAAGGCTTTCAATTACTTTTTTCCTCCCAGGTTCCCCTCTGCATCTCTCTGCAACTGGTGCTGTAATATGAGGTTCAAAGAAACAGGAACATTTGCCCAAAATATGGAGGCTACCAGCTCCATATTCAGCCCTGAAAGCTGGACCTTACTGCCAGGAAGGAAGTGACAGCAAGATCCAATTTTAAAGCACCAGACTTTCAGGAGTCTGAGTGTCCATATCCAGCGTGCTTGTCCTGCACAAAGGGCTGCATTGGGAACAGCTTCTGTGGCAGCTTCCCAGGCCAGGCAACAGCACAGATGCTGTCAGCACTCTCCCAGCTCCCTGCCTGTGATGGTGACAGCAGAATCAAACCACAAAACACATCCAGTTCCGCTCTTGGCTGGGACATCTAACCTGACACCTTTTCCCCAGCATGTTTTTTGCTTTTCTGAAGCAATGTGGATGCACCGTAGAGCATCCAGTCAGATAAACTGAAAGTCAAAAGGAAAAGGCGGGTCCAGCTACACGAGGAGCTGTGGTTGCCAATGCAGCCATCCCTTTGCAAGGGTCAAACCATACCAGCAAAAGAGCAGCTCCACTGACTTGAGATATAACAAGAGGGGTCACAGTGACAAACGCAATACTTTCTACCCCAAAACAAACCCCCCAAATCGGTAGGCACTGGGTAGGTGAGGGGGAGGTACATTGAAAATTCTTCAATTGAAACTCTTGATTCAACAAGACTAAAGTTCAGGAAGCTTTGTTTTTCCACAAGATCAGCCTGCCTAGTCCAGGTACTAGGAGCTCACTCCACTCCAGGTCCTCAGCTGAGAAACCTGGCTCTGCATCCACTGGAAAGAAATGTCAAAACATGGCATTTTCTAGGACATACATATTACTGCAGCAAGAGCACAAATTGTTTCTTGTTCTAGAAATGCCTCTCCCCTCCTGCCTTTCTTAAATCAAGCTGTACAAACATCAGGGGAAATGCAACAAGCACAGGGGCTAAATGATTTTTAATATGACTGGTCAGCCAGAAAAGGTTTTACCTGTCAGGAGAATTGAAGACTCAAAAAAAAAAAAAAAAAATCCCCAAAAAAGACCATCAAATCTCCTTGACACCTGAAAGCTACAGACAAGTTAAACAGAACAAAACCAAAGAACTTCTGAAGTGTGAAAAACTCCTCCTCATTATTTAAGAGAAATAAATCTCTGGAGCCAGCCCTAATGGCACTCAGACAATGCAGAGCAGCTTTCAGGGTCTCTCACCTGGACTGTCTCCTTTCTTGTAAATGCCTGATTTATATTTCTTGTCTGATTGGACCCCGGAAAGATTCCTTGGGGGCTAGAAAGGATCTTCCCTTCACCTGCTTAAAAAAATTATTTGCGGAAGTAATGAGATGCTGTTCTGAGAGTTTCCTTTTGGAAAGCTCTCAGAGGTGCAGTTTAGGGGTCAGAGCTGCAGCCCTGATCCACACTCTGCAATCACACTGATTGCAGTAACTGCAGTAACCTCAGGCAGTAAGATGCAGGCAGCAGCCTGGACCTCAGGGTAGGGCTCTCATTTACGTTAGATCATCTCGAACCACTCCCAAAGGGCAAAGAGCAGCGTAAATGGCTTCTGTGTGGGAGCAAATTACATGTGTACAAAAGACTAAACAATGCCAACAGCATGCATAGAAAGCAACACACTTATGCAAAATTTGAAATTACTTTAACCTGTACCTTGCTTAAAATTCCTCATAACAGGCCTCTTTTTTCCCCCAGAGTAACTGTAGACATTCTCCTGCACAAAACCTTCTTTACTGCGTGTATTTACTCAGTTTTCAGATCTTTGCTGAAAGAGGGAAGATGAAACACTCATACAAATTTTGATGATTTTCTGGATCAAAAGAATAGTGTTCTAGAAAACCTCAGTTCAATCGTCTTTCAGGTTATTGCTGGGCAGCACAGCCAGAGGATATTTACAGGCTCCAAAATACTAATTTCATACCCAATTTCTACACACTCTTGCAAAGTTTCTGAGCTTTCACACTTCTTTTACAAGTCTGTATTTTCAAGAGCTTGAACATATTGGTCACGTTCTGCTTTAAAATAAACTGTTAAACATGAATCCTAATCAAATTACATTTACTCATTTAACTCAGTTTTCAGTTCTCTACATAAGCAAAGCTGAGAGGACCAATTCCATCATGCCCCAATGAAGAGAAATCCTTCCAAATATGTGTTTTGACTTAGCAGCCCCCTTAGTTCAATGGGATTTACAATCACCATAAATACTCATTTATTCACACCATTGAGGGTGAGACAATTTATCCACTTGACAAGCCATGGCCAGAATGCCCAGGTGCGGCTCAGATAATACACTGGGATAAGGTTCTGGGCTATTACTCTGATCTGAATGACACAGTTACAGCAACACAAGCATAGAGTGGAGAAGCTAACAGAGAGACACAAAAAAATCCTGGGTGAAGGTGCATGGCATGAAATTTAAGTGGGTTAGGTTTGCTTATGCCCAAATCCTTTCATTCAACAATCAAAACCTGGAAGAAAGAAGCTTTTTTGTTTTCCATTAGTGGGGCTGGTTTGTTTTAGGAATAAAATAAATTACACTGAAGAACAGTGCTGGACCACAAGTTGGCATAACACCAGCTTTTAATTATACTCGGAATGGCTCACACACTTTCCTTTCAGCCCAAGTCTCTTGATACTCCTTTTGAGTTTGTTCACAGATTTCTTACCTATTTAAAAAAAAAAAAAAAAAAAGAGGCCTGAGGATTTAAAAAGTTTGCTATCTGAGTCATCTCTACATGATTTAGGTGAGTGAGTCTTTCATTTCCAGTCCTTTTAAGAAATAAAAACTACCGAACAGAACCTGGTTGAATCTGGAGTGGAATTTGCTGTTTGATGAAGTAAGGTGCAGAAGTATGGTCTACTGGTTAAAGCATGAGCTGGGGAGACAGGACTGCACCACTCAATTCCCAGCCTTGCCAATGACTCACTAAACCTGATTCTACACAGCAGTTGCAAATGCTCAAACTGTGGATAAAAATTATTGTACTCCCTGAAGAACCTCACCGGCTCCAAGCCTGGATGCTTTGTATTTGATTTAACTTCTCAGCCTGTGGTGTATGCAGTAATTCATTTAATCTGTAATATATTTTGAGATCCCTGAATAAATATGCAATCTCCATAAATATTAATACTTTATTATTAAGTAAGTACTGCTTTCTTGTAACTGACTAGTAAGTTCTGAAATATCTGTTGCTGACATCAGTGAGGAAAGTTTTAAATTTATATGAAAACCTGTTAGCAGGTTCAAAAGGTATGAAAAATCCACTGCTTTGCTTCTTTTAGAGCAAATTTTACTATACTGGTGCAAACCCCTGAAACATCCATTTTCCATGCTCACTTTTTCTCAAACACTTTCAAACCTAATTCTAAAAACCCAAGACACAGGAACAGTTCTGGCCCTCCAGACCACCGACAAGTCTGATGAACAGCCAAATCTGTCCTTGCTCTGTCCAACACTCCATGATGTCCCAGGAATTAAAGGGCAGATGAAACGCACTGACAGTGTCTTTCATTCCCCTCGCTTCACACAGATTTCCAGAGCAGCACAACACATTGGAGCAGCAGCTGGAGGGTTGCTGGACACACAACTGCACTTCATAAAATAGCATCTGACCTCCTGCACTCCTCGCGCTAGAATACTCTTAATGAGCTGTAGCCTGGGAATGGCTGGAGATTCCTAAAATAGTCAGTTAATGAAGACTGACATGCACCAAACCGTGACAGCAAGGGAAACAGTGGATGTGACAGCCAGCTGGATTAATGCAGCACACATGGCTAAGGCTGCTGCCAAAGCTCCAACACTCTTCCTGAGCTATAAGGCCTCCATACAACTAAACCAAACACGAACCCCCTCCCACAACAAAGTTTATTTCCTAAGATACTTTTGTGACATTAACAGTTCATGTCTAATGACTCAATGGGTACAATGAAATCACTTACAGCATCCATGTGTTTACATAACAGCCACTCTCAAAGCATGTTTATTGCCAGAGGTAACCGAGAACCTTTATCTCAGTATCCTTTACAAGAGGCAATGGATTTAAACAGTATCAGCGTGATCCTCACTCATAAAGGCAAAAGTAAATAAATAAATGAAAATATTTTACAAAAAATTAAAATCAAGGGTCAGGCAGACATATGCTGCTCAAAACTTCCCACTGAGATTATTATAAGACAAGACATGATAGTGCATAAAAAGAAATACATAATTTCAAAGTACTGCAGCTGCAAAGTGTGTTAGTTACAGGCCCAGTAGATGAGAGAAAAAGATCTCTGTTATTGATCAGAATTCATATTTAAGAAACAGTCGTGGTTAAGTAACTCCCCTGAATCCTAATCACAACTAGGAGGGTACCAATTATTCTGACTCTGTTACTATTCATTAATATCATGCTGAAATCTTATTTGTTTCTACAAGCTGGGGTGGGAGATGAAGGAAACCAACTTTGAGGGGGTTGCTCTTTTTTTTTGAAGTGCATCTGTACCTGAACCAGCTGAACCCACAGAGATCAGGCAGTCAGGATACAAACAAGAATTCACATTTGACTAATTGGAAGGTCAGGTAAACAAAGCTCTATTATCATAACAAGAAGGGATGTTCTTCCTTGCAGTCTTGCGATTAGTTTTATGCATCCCTTGCCCTGACAACAAATGAAACCTCTGCTGAAATGAAATAAATATTATTATACCATTCCCTACATATTACTTTCTGAAAGGCTTTGCCCCCTCTAAGATTGACCTAATGCTTAATTAAAGCTACACAGAGAAGCAGAGAAAGATCTAAAGCTCCAAGCCAGCAATAACTAGAAACTGTTAGATCTGATTTTCTGTATAATGATATTCTCTTATCAGCACAAGCAAAACAACAACAAATGTGAGCTGTAATAATGGTCAAAATGTGTTAACACATTTTGGGGAAGGCTTTTTAGCTTTGCTTTTAAGCCTCTGCCATTTTGGAAAGTAACCAAAGTATAATTCTGCTTCCCTTGGTTGACAAAGCCTGCTATACCTTTAATTAAATCCATGACTATATGCCACCTTTTCAATAAAAATAAGGAATTAAAAATTGATTTTCTAGAGGAAGAACCCCTTCTCCCTACTGACAAACAGTGTAATTTTTTTTATAAATATATATAGCATGATTAGCTGAGATCATGTGTATGGCATTTCCAGAATAAAACTAATCAGTGTTACATGCGCTCCATCACTATTCTATTTGCATTTTCTCCTGGAAGGCTTCCAAAGAAAGACGAAAATCTGCTTAGAAAGAGGCAAAATGCCCTGAATGTCTACCCCTGAGTGGGACATCTAGCAGAAAACCACATAGCCAGAGCCTGTTAGACCTGACTGTTTTCACTGGAGCATCACTGGACATCATGACCTGCAGAGCACACGCAGTGACAGCAGGTCCAGCCAGACTCCTGCAGCATGGAGGCAGAAATAGAGCAGATTGAGAGCTCACCATAGCCCTCAGTTCACACAACACTGACCCTCTCCCTCCTGGGGCTGCATCCATGGAGGAGTTCACCAAGAGCATTGCACATTGGAGCTTCCCCACAAGGTTTGGTCTGAGGGCACCGTGTGCAGGACAGCAGCCACACCCACACACTGACCACTTTAGAAGAGATGCAGACTTTTGGTAACTCCTCTTCAAGCCTGTAACAGTCAAATGAAACTTCAGAAGGTAATGCCTCCTACATTTTGGAAATTCAGTTGCCATATATAGGCCTGCATCTGGGATCTTATGGTTACAGGAGGGTCTTACCAACTTCCAGTCAGAAAATGGGCAGGGGAAAGAAAAGTCAATCCTTCCAGGTTTCACAGAAAAGCTAAATAAATGCCACCCAAAAAGAATTCTAGAACAACCCAAAAGAAAAAAGCAGAGGATTATTTTTCTTCCTTCCTCTCAATAGTGTGGGTTTTAATACCAATCTCCTGACAGACTGGGTTTTTCAAGGATTAGGGCTGAAAGAACGGCCTGAATCTGAGTACTTCCAGCCTCACTGGAGAGATGAGCAAGATACCAGAAGGAGGAAGGAAAGTTTTCAGGCATCTTTCACCTTCATTACAGGATTATCAGGTCTGCAAAGATCCCTCTATTTCCAAGAGTACCTAAGGGAACAGACAAACTAAGGACAGGGCAGGAGACTCCAGTGCTATCTAAATTGTCTCAGAAGAGGAGAACACAAGAGACTTAGTCCCAAGCAGCAGTGAAGGTCACTTAGGAAACAGAGTGAGGCTCATTGTGCCTCTGCTTCAACTGGCCCTCCAGAAGACTACACTGCAGCCTCAAAGTGAGGGCAGAATGCCAAGGTTTAGGGAAAAATACTCATCTGCAGGCCCATCACAGAGAGGAATGGGACAAAGTTCAGTGCTTCAGCCATGTCCTGACAGAAAACATTTCCTCCTACAAGCAATGACAAGCAGTTGTCAAGTAACAAATATGTCATGAGTATCAAATGTCAGATTCAAAGGGTGTGAAACAACCC
This sequence comes from Corvus kubaryi, assembly GCF_017639235.1. Lineage (NCBI taxonomy): Eukaryota > Metazoa > Chordata > Aves > Passeriformes > Corvidae > Corvus > Corvus kubaryi. Next base: position 7,664,001 of record NW_024580670.1, read on the forward strand.
TGACATCAGCTTTAAGTATGAAGCTCCCTAAGGCATGTTCGGGGGGCGATCTTGTAAGCATTATTTGCTGAATTTTGAACAAACAAAATGCTGTGGGAAGCTTTAGAGGATGCACAGAATGCAACTTGTACATGCAAAACGTTCTCACTGAACAGCAACTACATTTCTGCATAACACAGAAGGCAGGATTCAAAATCAAGCTCATACAAAGTGAATCTTTGTGATTTAAACATTAAGTGCCATTCCCCTTTGTCAAAAGAGGCAGAATAAAGTATCATTTATTAACCTATCCCTGTCATGAGCTTTGCTATTGCAGCTCATCACTGTGAGCTTTTCCACAGAAAAGCTGTGAGCTTTTCTCTCAAAAAAAATCTGGGAGCTTTTCCACAGAACCAAACTGCTGCAGAGAAGTGGACAAGAGACTTCAAAAGCTTTCTCTCTGTTCAAGTTTCAACTCTGTCTGAAATAGAATTATCATGAGCAGAGAAGAAGGAAAGGTCTGATGTAACTGCTTTCTCACTAATGGCAAAAATATTTGAAAAAAGAGCTTTAAAGAAGATGCTGAGCATGGCTGGACTTCAGGTTTTCCAACCTCCTCAAGTTTATAAATAACAAGGTACATATTGAGCTGCTATAAGCAAGAGGCTCTCCTGATAACTGCAGGGAGCTTAAACGCATCAAGCTCTAGACTAGTTAAATAAAAATACAGTTTATCTGAGAAACTTAGTACTTGGCAGCTGAACAGAAAAAGCATCCTCACACCATTTTTGAGGTAGACAGGAAAGGGTATAGATCAGAGGGGGAGGACCACACACTGCATATAATTCATACACATGAATCATGATCCAAAAATACAAAAAAAGTTGAATTCTTCCTGATTTTAAGATCCTGATGATCTTAAAAAAACTTCATTCATGAACTACAATGACCCTGAAAACTCAGCATGATATAATCCTTTATGTGTATAATCCTTTATATTACCTTTTTTCCCTTAACAGATTGTTGAATTCCTTATTTCCAGCTATTATGCTAAATTATTCTTTTAATTCCTTGAGACACTTTTATTTTCATCTTCAGTGTAAAGTAAAGCCAATATTTGTATTGCATTAGAACAAACGCACACGAATGAAGAAGCTAAAAAGAGGTAACAAAAATTAAAACTTAATCTGCACAAAGGATCTCTAACACATACTTACTTGTATCCACTGACCCTCCCCTGTTCATGAAGCTAAACATAGCTGTGCTGCTCCCACTGAATTCCACTGCATCCCTTTGCCACAGTTCACCAGTGAATCATAAACATGGCTTATTTGCATCCCAGCAAGGCCAGTTACCTGACTTCCTATAAGCCCCACTCATGGGAAGGGTTCTGCCATGGCACTAAAGATCTGTCACCTACATGAGGTACACAGAGCTAAGGGATTTCCCCAGTTTACACAGGTCCCAGGCTGTGACAGCAGAGCCCTTTGGCATTCAGAACAGTCTCAAAGCAGCAGGAAACTTTATTCACATAATTCTCAAGCCAAAAGTATGTCAGATGTTGCCTAAAAACTAATAATCTGGATTTGCACATCTCCTTTCTTCCAGGAACCAGCCACCACATTTTCTAAACAATCCAACAGTCCACTTTAATATTCAATCCAATATGCATAACATAATTAAATTCTCAATATACCCTCTGGGGTGTCTAAGCTCATCTACTGAATCTACTGCAATGATTTACAAACAGGATGTACTGAATGCAGAAAGGCTACTAACAAAGTAGTTCTGGCAAGCGTTTTTTCCTGAAGATGAGGAGGTTGAGACCCCAGTTTCTACCTCTTCTCTGTGCTGGCAGCTGTCATCCTCGAGCACTGCCTCCAAAAGAAGCAGGGTACTGTCTAGATCGATAATACATCAATCTAATAAGCAGCAATGACAAATACTAACTTGTTTTATTACCAAATTAATATGCACATTTGTGCAGCTTAGCACATGTCCTGTCACCATGTCAAAGCTATTTCCGTCAAGCTCAAAATAGTCAGAGCAGAGGCTCCACTGGTCAGAAGAACATATAGGAGAGAGACAACCAGCCCCAACACTCAGACTCCCCTATTACCACTGAACTTAATGAAGTTAATGTCAGGAATAAAGCAAATGGATTCAGATTTCCTATGTCTCGTTTTTCAAACACGTGTGCACATGCTCTCAACAAAACTGACACCAGCAAGTTGTACAGACACTTTAGCAACTCCAGAATCAAGCTCTTTGTTAGCAACCTGACAAGACGAGATTTTATATACTAGTTTTCAACATTTCCCCCTTTGTTCCACTTCTCTTCTGCAAGCTACAAAATTTATGAACAAAAGTATCTCTTCTTTCACTCTGCAACTCATCACTACAATGACCTGTTATAAGCAGTGAGATTCTTCAAACAGCTAAAACTGGCTTTTTTCAAGGGGTTGGCAGGTTTTAATTTTTGAAATCAAACAATTAGGTTTCTACCAGACGTTCTCTGCATGCAGGAAGGCAGCCAGCAGGTCGTTTAATTATTTATCTGCCAGAGGTCTTTTAAGGTGACTCTTGAAATATCTGAGCATCTCCATTTGAGAAAGAATTGATTAAGACAAAGTCATTAACAAGTGAATGTGTAACTGCAGGAAAAACCTTGGCAGGTCTGTAATGCACACTCAGGCACTCAAAAGAGCTCTAAAGAGTATTTTAAAAGAAGTAAACAAATCTATTCTTTAAAGTATTAGACATCTAAAATATAATAAAGGGGGGGGTGTGCCTAAAATTTGTGACATAGAACTCCTTAAAGTCAGTCTAGACTAATTGCCAAGTATTACACATTATATAATTAATCACACTGAATGTTCTGAAATTTTCCTATGTGTATATGATTAGGTATGTGATTTTTTTTTTCTGTAATTAACTGAGAGCAGTCTCCTTTCTATTTCCTTAAAGGTACTGATGAATTACATCAAAGATATCTTCAAAGATAGGTCTGAAATACAAGCTGTGATACTGTTTTTCAGATTGGAAGATGTGGTTTCTCGAAATCTGGAACATTTCTTTAAAGTGGCACCACTTAAAACCAAAGCCCAGAGGTGAACCAAGGAAAAGGAAAATGTTCCAAAACAGGAAAAACACCAGCTACATTCATGAAGGTATTTAAACACTTAATTCTTGTTTACATATTAGTTGTTCAAATACAAAATTAGATTTCAGAGCCTGGGAAGAAGCTAGCAGCTGCCTCCAACAAATACATCCTCTTAAAACATTCAGTAAAATGTTGCATTGAGTTCTGTACAACTCTTGGGCTGCTTTCTATAAATCATTAGCCTATTCTCATTTCTCAAGCTATCAAGTAAATAGTGTAATGGTGCTCTTTCACTGGTGACAGCATAGCCATGACCATGAAAAACCAAGAGAAAATGCAGGATTTATAAAAAATGTTGTGGAAACTTGACAACAGGTCAGGGGGAAGACATGTAAAGGAGTAACAACTTTTCTTCCCAGATTGCCATCTGCATGTGAAAAGCATATGAAGATGTGCTCAAAAGCACAAGTGCTTTGGGAAAATAATGGCCCAGGCTTTGGAGGATATTGCAAAGGTGGAAACTCAAGAGTTTACTAAAGCAAAACAAAATATGATGTTGTCTCTGTCTTTCATATCTCAAACTTAGCTTTTTTGCTTTTTTCATGCCAAGGTCACCTCATCTGGTATAGAACCTCCTCCAGAAGAAACCTGTGAAACTCCCCTCCTGCCTGCCCCAGCAGCATCCACAGATGAAGGACTGGATTCTGTGCTGTGACCTGTAACTCTCTGCAGCTCAGGTCAGGAAGGGAGGCCTGTTTGTAACAGAACTTTCTTCTGCTGTTCCTTCATTTTGTGCTGCAATTTCCTGGCAATCAAGTGCTCTTCCCTTCTTTGTTTTAAGCCTTTCCTATTTTGAAACAGGGACAGGTAGTGGGTGTGTTCTGCATAGGAACCATGCAGGGTACCCACCAGCAGTGGAGAGGCTTTTCATCAAGAACAAATCATAATTACTGTCATATTTTGAAAGATCCTCCCTTTCCACCCTAACAGCTTCCTTTGCAGACAATGGACATTTTTAAAAAGAGGCTACATCTCTGAAATTCACTGAAGATTGCCAGAGTCTTAACTGCCCATGCAGATGCTCCAGGACAGGGTGCAGGATACTACTTACAACCATGTATCTCTTGATGGCTTTTTGCAAATGTTGTCAGTCAACCAATTTACCAGCACATCCTGCAGCCATCTATTTTAGGAAGATGTATTACTGTCTCTTGACACACAGAGGCAGCATATATAAAGGTTAGAGAAGGAGACAAAGTCACCACTGCTGGGCTCCACTGGCAGCTTTCTGCTGCCTCTTTAGTGGTGGCTGGGTCAGGTATTTAAACCTGTGGTTTTAAATTCTGGTCAGTGGAACACCAATTGCAGAAGGAACATTTGCTGGTTGATGTCCTGAGAAATTGGCTGGCCAAGTACTGCTGGCTCTCCTTGTTCCCACATATGTATGAGGGATTTACTGCCAAGGCAAAGGCAAAAGGGCATCAGATATTTTCCTAATCATCCTCTGCATAAAGAGATATACTGTTGTTTGAAAGTGTCATGATATGGCAAATGGATAACACCTGAAATATGGGAATTGTGAACTAATACATTAAGTCAGTGAGGAAAAGATCACAATTCTTCCTCTTAAATATTCCAAGCTTCAATTTATTTGTACAGAAAAAAGAGTACATTGCTGACATGCCTAATGGAAAGCTATCATTCTTAACCGAGTTCTGTTTGCTCTATGCTTTGAAAACCACAGGATTTGCAGAAAGAAAACAAGTGTTTTGTGACCATAAATGCCTTCCAAAAGCTGAACTAGGAAATAAAGCAAAGGTTCGAGTAGAATTCTGCTGAGCTGATGTTACACAAGGGCTTATCTGTGCTGATGTGCATCAGCAGTGCTCTATTGATTACATTGATTTTACCCAGCTAAGGGTTTGACCCACAGTCTCTGAGGAAGACCTAAAGCTAAACAACCTCTAACTAACTAACTAACACCAAACAATAACTATCAAAGCAATAACTATCTTTAAGAAAATAAGAGGGATCAAAATCAATGACCATTCAATAACAGCAGCACAGGAATAAAAAATACACATGCTAAGGCATACAGACAGGGACAAACCAGAATAGCTGCAATTGAGAAGAAAATACAATATACTGAGAAAACATCAAAACTTGAGGGACTAGGGGAGGCAAGAAAAAAGAGTAAAAAGAAGTAAACGGCTAACCCTGATCCTGAACCAACACAAATTCATCAAATACTGAAGTACAACATACATCTTCATTATGTTTCTTATTCAAACCAGGAAATCAAGACTAAGGACCACAGTCTTCAAAATCCCCTTGGATACATATTTTAAGTCCCCAAATTACTTTCCACCTATCAAACCTTATGCCAGTAAGAGTACCAGCCCTCATAGTTTACAGACATGTCCATATCCTTGTAGGGCTTTAGCCTAAGCAGCATCACTGCCTGTGCCCCACACAGCCCATTGCTCCAGGGGCTCACCCAGTCCTGCCAATGCTCAGGACTTGTCCAAGGCAGGTTCAACACTCCCAGTACTCATCTTGCAACAACAGCTTTGAGCTTTGCTGTTACTTCAGTACCAGTAACTAACTGTGGCCTGAGGTGTTCCTGAATATGCAGCAATCTGGAGTTTTTCCTTATACACACAGAGGCCAGTTTACATACACCTACAGCATAGATGTAATGGAACTGCAGCTTTACATTTGCATGTAAGTCATTCTCCTTGCTCCTACTAAGACATAAATGCTACAATCTGTGCTACTATCCAGAATAGCCACACACACCAAAAAACCCCCGAATAACCCCAAACAACCCCCCTCAAAACATATCTATATTCACATTTAATCTCTGTAATATAATAGAATTCCTTACAACGCATCTCTCCACAGAACCATTTTTTTATTGGAAACAGTGCCATATATATTTGTTCTGAGCTGAATAACTGATTGTACCCACATTCTGTCACATCTCTTCACCAAAAAAGGCCTCTCAGTAGAATCAGCCTGTATTCTATGCTCCACCAGGATGAAATGACACTGCCGGACACATTTGCTGACCATACAACTAGATCTTCAAAATTGCTGAGATGACATAGATGATCAAAGCAGCCTAATGTTCAAATACAAGTTACTCCCTGCTGTTTGGTGTCATTTGGCTCTGGTCAAATTTTACGTGACTGGGTTCCAGCACAACACTGTTTAATGGGTTGTTTATGGGACAGAGGGGGTATCCTGGTGGGTCAGAGAGATGCCCAGCCAGCCTACTCTTCTCTCTCCTGCAGCAGCAGCTGAAAGACCTGTTTAGGAAGTGCACAAAAGTGAGTGAGGAATGTTAAAAGGTGCATCCCCTTTAAGACTTGTTCACAGGTGGGTTCTTGAGCTGCAAATATCGGAACTGCACAGAGCACTCAAGATTCAGGAAAACCAAGGTTCTGTGTATAGGACAATACAGCAATATCAAGTAAACATACAGATAAGCCCTTCAGAGAACTCCTAGTTTGGCCATACCTCACTGTCAGGAGATTATAATTACATATACAGCATTACTATGGTACAGTAACACCTATCAGCTCATGGCTCTATTGCCATCTGATGATTATTTCTGGTAAAAAGAACATTAACCAACTTAAGCCCATTGTATCAGTCATATTCATCTTAAAGGGGCTCCACGAGCAGCGTTTAGCAGCCCCACAGGACAGCAGTGCTGCAGATGCTGCCCACAAGCCAGATATCGAAGCATTGCCACTAAGGATGGCAGGAGCTCCTAAGGTGCTGTTCCAGTCCATGGTCTCAGTGATCTGGCATTAGAGAGCTCCCAGACAGGCCTTAATATGAGCCTTTAATGAGCACGTCACAGGTTGTTGTGTCATATCCTACTTGGGGACACTTTGCTTCACAGATCACTAAAGTGAAAGGCAATAAAGGCAAACTCTTCAGAACTTCTATTAACCAGCCATCCATGCCCAAATGTCAGCTCCTTTAACCCTTACAGCATAACTGAAACCCCTCTCTGTTCTCACTACCCTTTTCCTGCTGGTAGAAAGGAACCTGTATTACAAATGTCGTACCTCTTCCCCCATCCTCCTTTAGCCACCAATAGATGACAAGACTGTAAAAATACCATTAATAACTAGTTTGCTCACTGTAATTAACACCTTTGCAGTCTCCTTTCCAGAGAGAAATTGGCGTACTTAAAGACAGCTCAGCAAAGGTGTTATTTACTTTAGGAAAAAGAAAACATTTATGTGAAAGAAAATTATCTGTTCTCTCTCATGGTTCTCAAATACATTTTGCAGCAGTGACTTTCCAGCCTGCGGTTAAAAAACCAGAAAGAACTTTTCTAAAAATCCATTAGGAGCTTAAAAGTATTATCTACCACTTTGCTACACTCTCCCTAATGCAACTGCCAACAACAAATTCACAAAATTGTTTTTGAGTTGCTTATTTATTTATTCATTCATTCCTGTGTTGGTGACAGAGAGGAAAAGCATCAGCCATACAGGATGTTTTTAATATGTCACACACAATGTCAGCCTGGGGGAGTTCACAGCTTTCCCTCCTCCACCTCCCCCAGGTACAGCAGCCCAGTTATAGGGCCAGGACACTCAGCCTCCACTGCAGGAAGGGGTGGCATTTGGGATGTGAAGAGTGCCGTAGTGGGTGGGACATGGTCCTCTACCAGTGGGACAATGAGTCTCTAGCACTGTGGAGATCCCTTCTAGACCACCAGAGAAGCTCAGGGAGGTCACCCCCAGGCTGGTCACACACAGAGGACACTACTGAACTCTATCCGACATGGCCACATCACACAGATCCCACTGGAGGATGGACCTTGGACTCTTATTCCTCACATCAAGTGGGAAAATGAATGTCCTTATTCCAAGGGTTTCTTTCTTTCAGTGAACTTTTCCCTATTGGGCTGCAATTAGCATTTCTTGTTGCCACAGGGCAGAGACCTGCTATCTGTGGGACCCATCCTTCCTTGCCTTGAGTATGATGAACCTCACATTTTAGTTATTTGTACAACTTCCCAAGCCCTGGATGGACATCTGTGAACCATTCAAGACCAAATGAACAAACAGGGAGATGACAACAGCTTCAGTCTGAGCTTCCAACCAAGACAAACAGAACATCAAGCCACCCAAAATCACATACACAAGTTTCCCATGGCTTGCAGTAAAAGGATGGACAGGCTACCCTGGCAAACCAAGGAACCTGGGGGAAAGTGTCTGGTTTCTTCCTTCTTTATTGGCCACCAGAATTTGAAATGTACATTTTAATAAATCTGTTGTTTTTATTTGAATTCTGTCTTTGCTGTATAAGAAACAAGCTTTTGTGTTCTGTCTGTTTCTATAAATCCAGAAGATAAACTCCCGAAGATTATTAAAATTTCAAATGTTGTTTTAAAAGTAGCTGACTATAACCTTTTTAAAAAGAAAGGACCATCTTATTCTAGTTGTACCTAAAATACAAGACATTAAAATATTTTTTTACAAAATATTCGTACAAATAATCCATAGTAGTCTTGGTAATGGCATGAAAGATAGCCCCCCCCACCCTTTACTTCTGCTCAATCACAAGTGACAGGCATTTGATCATTATTGCAACCACCTGTCAGGTAGCACAATGAGTTTTCTCCCATTTCATGAGTTAAAAGGGCTTATAAACCACAAAACTGTGCAAAATACAAAGTGCATTAAAAAAAAATCAGTATCTACTTAGATATCCTCTTAAGGATGCTTACTTTTGATTAATTTTCTTGACTCTTCAGAAATCTGGTAACAGGAGCAGAGAAAGAACACTTGTATTTATAAATTAATTTGTCTAACATGTTTGAAGATTTTTTTTTTCAGCTCTCATTTTGCATATAACTGCTCCTTCTCCTTTGCAGAAGATCCTCTGTCACAAGTTCATGTAAAACTTGTTCTTTTGAAAGCCTGGAAATACAAATCATCTCCTATTCAGGCAGTGGATTAGCTCTTACAGACTATCCTTTTTGTCAAGATAGCAGAAAGGTGTCTTGTTTCTTGCCTGGCAATGACCTCACTAATGTGGTTGGCAATATACCTGTAAGAATGGTGCACAGAGACATGGGATTTTAAAGGAACCTCAAGTCCTCTCAAGTTCACTAAAAACAAACAGAAACTCAAACATCCAGCACCCACCAAAGAAAACTTTTAGCACAAGTTCAACTTTTGCCCTGAGTATTTTAGAAGCACACAAGGAGAGGGATATCAAATCCTGATCCCACCATATCCAACTCAGCAAAACACTACTTTTCTCTCCCAGGAGATTTCAACTCTGCAGTTCAGACCTTTGCTTGTGATACCAAGTAAAGGACCATGTGCTCTTTTTGGAGCAGGACAGTACAAATGCACACAGAAGGTCCATCTGGCCAGCTGCAGGCTAAGTCTTTATCATTAATTCAGGGGCTAAGTGTACTCAGTCGGCAATTCACTGGAGTGAATAGATAAATGCTGATTTTTTTATAGTCTTCTCCAAGTAAATGCAGTCCCTCCTCATTCTTTGTCTGGAAATCATGGGATCCAAACTGACCCTGTCCTGTAGTCTCATCTTACGCCTCTTTAAGGCAAGGCATGCTCCTTTTCTTAAAACCAAGGAGGCAGATCATTCTCATTTAAACAATGGGTAACAATTCATGAAATAGATCACATCTTTTACTTTAGGATGACAAAAGATAAACAAGATTTTGAACACATTGAAAAATTCCCTAGGCAGGCAAAACAGCTCTGAAATGACAGCAAGAGATAGCAGCCAATGAAGCAGTGTCCAAGAAATCCTTGCCAGCAAAAACCTTGTAAAACTTGAAAATGTCAAAAATTAAAAAAGACATCGCTGCATGAATTTTTGCTTCTCAGACCTGGGACAGATTGAATGCTGACCTGTATTAGTCTGGTGTTTGGTGTTAGTATATCCATATCTCATGCATCCTGCTTGACTTTGTCCATCGACATTGGAGAGGCAAGAATAATTTTCAGTTCTTAGGCCACACTTTTGATTTGAGAACTAAGCCAGCTAGAAACACATCAGGTATTTTTCCCCTTCCAAGTTCAGTGCTTTTTAAAAAAACAAGTCATTAATCTGGAGCATGGAACCAGCTGAAGGATGGTCCAGGTAACTCTGCTGTGGCACGTGTTGACAGTGGTTAATGCTTAATACAGTTTGCTTTAGTCAGAAGAGACAAATGGTTTGTAGCCTATGAATTCTTCCAGGTGTCTCACTCAGTCCTGAATTTTCCAGTACACTGTTGGTATAACACCCTGTCTCTCTCCCTTAGATATTTGTCAGTACACAAATGTATTTCTACCCTAGATAATCATGGCAGACAGGGACAACATATTGATATACAGCACTATTTTAGACCAAGCTATGCATATTACATTAGCTGAGTTATCACTATAAGTTCTGACCTTCAACGATCCAATTTTAAATTCATTCATTTTCAAACTAATAAACTCTTCTGTCACATCACAGAAATAGACACTATGATGGCAAATTTTCCTGACAATATTTTTAGTCAAAACAAACTATGATATATTAGTAGAATTCGTAAAAACATGTTTGTGCATTAAAAATCTGGAAGGACTCTGTAGCCTAGGGTCACAGCTTGACCCTGAGTAGTCAAGCAGAGAGAAGTGTCAAGTGAGTGATTGGTTCCTGTACTTCCTTCCTCCTTCTGATCCCTGATTGGGGGTCAGAAAGCTCAGCTGTGCTGCCAAACACAGAAATATGGGCTCCATTACCATTCAATCCTCCTCACAGAAAAACCTCTAATGTGTGGATACTCCTGTTCTCAGGAGCAAGTCCCAAACAAAAGAATAAACTTGATTAAGAAGAGCGCAAAAGGGAAAGGTTAAATGAAACTTTTTTCCCAACACATTACTGGCAATCTGAGGTACGAACAGGGAGCTGAGAAAAGCCTTCTCCCTCAGTTTGCTTCCCTCAAATCTTCTAGCAAGTTCCCAACATGGTAATGTATCTCAACATTCTCACTTCTCACCTAGGGCGAATTTAAAGTCAGAGAAGTGATTTCTTACAGAAAGTGATACACTCTTTTGGCAGTTAGCTAGAACTGGATATTTTATCTTTCTGAACTACAACACATTAATTTAAAATGAAAAAGCCAAACCAACATCAAAGCTCCTCCAGAGCAATACCAACTGCTTGCAAAGAGCAGCAGCGAAGTGTTCAGCTCCACTGCTTGTAACGTGAGGGTTAAAGGGGAAAGGAGCAGCAGCATCACTTAATACAGGGAATCTGACAATAGAGCACTTAAATACAGGTACTCATCCCCTTGGCTTCCTAAGCCCTCCTACCTGTGCAGGCCACTGCAGATAATTGTATAATAACAGCAGGCTGTCACGGCAGTGTGGAGACATCCCTAACAGGCTACATAGGGAGGTGTGCATGAACACTTAGATGTCAATTAGAGACACTTTTTGCCAGGTTTTAAAACATGCTGAATACAGCCAGCACCTACATCTGTCAAGAGTTTAAACAGTGAAACCTTAGTAAAAAAATAAAATAAAAATTGTTTGCTCTTGGATTGAATTGAAACATGTGGCATAGAATGCTCTGATGAGTGCTGGAGGAGTACTGAGATTTACACAAAATTTTTGCTTCTGTTTCACTTCCAGAATGAAAAGTATTTGAATACGCAAACTCCAGGGAACAAGCCACAACTGCTTTCAGCAGCTTCTACTGACCATAGATCTGATGACCATAGATCTGATGACCATTTCCCTCCATTCAACAAACAGTGCCTGAAAAGACAGAAATATCTCCACATGGGAACAGAAGCCATTATTTTATCAAATCGATTACTGCTGAAACCTTTGAGCTCTAAACAAGCCTTTGCTAAAGTCCTATTGGCATTTAGGTTAACAATTATCTTTTTACAAGTTCTGAAGACATGCTGAAAATAACAGCACCCCCTGGTTAACAGAGAGCTAACTGATGCCAGAAGGATAGGGGATGGGATTCTGGGATGTTACTATTAAAAACAAATCAATCAATCAGTCTAACTTTGCTCTGAATGACAGCCTAAGAAAAGAGATTTTGAGGATTGTCTTGTAAAAAGGTGCTACATATGACAGCAGTGGGAAACCTCTTGAAATCCTAGACAGCCCAGTGAAGTGGGGAACCAAAACCAATGGAAACATCAGTCAATTATACTTATAAAAATAGAGAACATGAGCTCAAGAAAGGGATTTCCCTTTAAGAATTCAGGCTCTAGGCACAACAAAGCTCTAGCTGTCACATTTATGTGGGTAGCCACTTTAATCAACCTTTTTAGCATATATTTCACGTATCTGTATTAGAAATAGGAATTCTTCCTACCTGCTTTCTGAAAAGCTATTTTAATTGAGACACTGCCTCCTCTGCAATGTCTTCTCTCAGGAGTCAAAATCAATGCCCTAGAATTACAGGAATCTAGACTAAAAAATCCTCTTCTGCTTAATGCCTCTCCATAAACAAAGGAACTTCATGTCAGCTGAGAAAACAGCAATTCTTGAACTTCAGTGTATGGCAACATAAATTTCTTATTCAGCTGAAGATTTATCAGCTCTTAAAACAAAAAACAATCCACTCCTTTGTTTTATCATCCTCAGACAACATGGCTTCTTCCAATTTTTATAACCTTTTTCTCAGGGGTCTTAATTTATGCCAAGAAAAACACTGTCTGTTAAATGGCATCATTAGACTCACATGATTTCTTGCGGTGCATGTGAAGTTTTTGGTCTCCTGCATACTAAATGATCCTTACAGTGTAAAAGAAATTTGTATAAACAGCTGCTTTATTTTGTGCTCTGATAACCGAGGAAAAACAACCCTCAATGAAGAAGTCATCCTTCACTTGGGGGAAAATAAATGGGCAAATAAGTGCACTAATAAAATTAGCAGATCAGGCACTGATTTCTTCACCAAGACACTTGTGGGCTGGAGCAAAAGTTTTCATAAGCAGAGTTCTGCCTTTTCTCATGGATTAATGCAAGACTCTTCATCTGCTTTATTTCATTGCCACAAACACTTTGTAGATAAGAAAGAGGCAGCAGCATAAGGAAACACAGGTACAGATTTCTTTTTTGGTTTCTGAATTCAGATATAGGATGTGTTGACAGCAAGCTTCCATCCAGCCACAAAGTCACAGAAAATGGGACACGAGCTAGGTATCAACCATCTAGCAAACAGCTTGGTGATGACATCTATTTGCAGCCTGATAAATAGGTTTGTAAAGACCTGCAAGAAGTTTTCAGGCTTTAAATAAAAATACTGGTGAATCACTTCCATGCCTCACTACACTATCTATTTAGTGCCAGTAGGCAAACTGGAAAAAAGTAAAAGGGAAAAAAGAGAAAAGTGGGAGTACAAAGGAAAGAAGTTGAACCATTACTTTCTCAGGAGACCAAAAGTGACAGGTAAGGGAGAAAAAGTAGTGTTCTCCTTCCATCTCTTTTGAGCTAAGGGGTACACAAGAAATTAGGGCAATAGACCCAAACTTACCTGAGCACACATAAGAAACACAAGAAATTAGGAGGATACACCCAAACATAGCTCCAATGCCCTGCTGCCAAGGAAGAATGTTTCTCATACACATCTACACTTTTTTTTTTGCATGCTTTGGGTCTGATCCAAAAGCCTGACACAGCCACTAGAAATGGTTATTGGATTAAATTCTTAGACAGCACAGAAAATAGCAGGCTAAAGAATCTTAGCAGACTTTCCAAGAGTATTCATTCATCTCTGGCTTGGGAAAAGCTTGTGAAGTGTCAGACTGAAAAAGAATTTTGCCAGGAAAATCTGGGTTTGCACCACAAGAGCAGCTGCCTATAACAGTATTGCCCAGAGAGGTACTGAACAGGTGCTAGAACCAAAAAAAATGGCAAGTAAACAGAAGAATAAACCAAAATTGCCCAGTGCCTTCTAAGTTTCTTCATTGTGTGTAACAAAGCAACAACTCAGAGGAACTTCTGAAAGACATAAATGTCAACCCAGCACCCTGCTCAGGCTGACCTTTACAAAAGAGTTTTCATTTTCACATTTTCCTATTTCTATAGCAATAGAGAACTCCTTTGAAAACGTCCTCCTGGAGAGAACTGGAGAAGCATATGCCCTGGAAAAAGAACAAGATCGCCCAATAACCCCAGTACTGATGAATTTCCAAATCTGCCCTGTTACTTGCAAGCTCTGCTAGTGGTTTGGGCAGGGAAAAGGAAGCCTCCCCCTTCTTGTTCACCTCTGCAGCTGTCCCAGCCTCCGTATGTGCCAGGCATCTCAGCATGGCTGAGCAGTTACACCCCAGGAAGAATTTGCTCCAGTGAGTCCTGTTTCTCCACAATTGCTGGCAAAGGGGGAAACAAAGACAGCTTTCAAAATTCCCATGGCAACAGCTCCTTCTCTCTGCAAACTCCACTGGCAGCCGGAGCACTGCACAAAGCAGCAGCGCACAGAGGGGATTTGTAGCCAGGTAGCAACTGCTTCTATTTCATAAAAAATTCACAAGCACAAACCACTGGCCACGGCTGGACAGTAACACTGAACTCAGGCACCTAATCATTGCTCCAGTATGAATCCTTCTGTGTTCCTATCTTTGCAATAATGGGCTTACCTAAAATGTTGGGAATTAGGTTTTCAAGGCCAACGGGAGACCTTTAAAAGCCCTCCAAACAGAACCAAGGTCATGACTGCTTGTGGTCATTGACATTACAGCAATTTTTGTAAGTACAGAGGTATTAATCCTGGGAGCCTGACAATTTCAATTTTAGTAATGACATTCTGTGCACCTAAAACTTTTAGTGAAGTTTAATATTCTTCACTCCATGTACTGATCTGTTCTGTGCTGTTCTTAAGCTGTTAAATGGTTCTTTCATTTCACTGTGGAGTTGGCTGACCACATTTCAGCTGTGCGTGGATTGAACTCTGTATATTGTCGCATCATTACTCTCAGGGGATCCTAGGTGTGTAGAAAATGTTCTAATTTGATTTTGGCTTTTTTTTTCTTTAAAGCAACTACATTTTGCAAAAGCAGCCAATCATTCCTCTCCCTGGAATGAATACAATAAAAAAAATTATTACACCATGCCACGGTTA
Organism: Corvus kubaryi; assembly: GCF_017639235.1. Taxonomy (NCBI): domain Eukaryota; kingdom Metazoa; phylum Chordata; class Aves; order Passeriformes; family Corvidae; genus Corvus; species Corvus kubaryi. The sequence goes on from NW_024580670.1 coordinate 7,679,209, forward strand.
ATTAAATTTTAAAATGGAAAAGGTCCGCTATAAAAACACATGCTGTATCAGTAATGATGTTACTTGGGTTGAATCAATAATATTTAAAAAAACTTGAAGAAGATTACAACAGTATTTATACTTATTTATTTCATGTGCAGTTGGATGCCAGTGCCCTAACATTATTAAGAGTATATATGCAGTGTAATTCATAATCACCAGGTATAGTTTTACAGAACTACTGATATGCACCAAATTTCATGATTGTTTAAGTGACTGCAAAAATTTGACCTCTGGAATTTATTCCCTGTAAGTAGGATTTGAATAAAAATCTGGAGAAATTTTTCCAAATTGAAACATTTCTGATCAGCAGCAAGAAACATCTCCTCTGGGACACATATTTGGCTGAAAATAAGGTGTCCTCAGCACAGTTAACAGCATCAGCTTGGGCATCTAATCTCTGTATCATGCTAAATATTTTCTTCTTTGAAGTGATAAAAATCCAGCTGTCAAGCATTGCTTGATGTGACCCAGTGCCTGGGGAAAGCTCATCAAAAGTAAGCTTTATAGGTTCCCCCTGCTTAAATCCACCCACCCAAATAAACACAATTTAGAATTTTGTGAGGTAAAAGAGACTCTGCTGTAACAGCCCAGTGTTAATTGGCACGAAGGTTTGAGAATACCTTCGTTTTACTGAACTGCTTTGATTTCAAGACTTCTGAGCTGAATTTTCTTGCTTCTTTATAATCCTGTCTTAACTATCACTGAGTTTGAAGTGAGAAAGGAGCTTAGACAGATCTGTATCGGTGTTCATTCATGCCAGACTGTTGCATTTTCATCTGAAACACGGTTTGAAAAAAATTCCAGCTGAGGGCAGAAGTAGCAGGGGGAGCACAGGGAATGCTAATCCCCTGCTTAGCTCTTGTGGGAGCAACAGGTGATAATTAGTCATTGGCCACCATGTCAACGGCCTCTTATTTTCTTCTCTGACTGGAAAAAAACCCGCCATAAAAATAACTCTCACCACTTTCCCCTCCATCTCTGGGTTTGTACAGCTGATGCAATGATTTAGGCAGTGTGCACCTGATGCCTTTTCAGGAGCACCTTCCAGGACACTCACTTCCCAACTGCTGTGGGAAGTAGACACATTCAAAATTCAGCAGAGAAATAAACCTCAGACAGTAAAAGAAGATGCAGCTTGGGCTTATTTCCATCCCCCAGTTTTATTCCACATCAGTTCAAAGGCCTGGATGTTCTCCATTTTCACCAGGCGAAAATATTATCATCAAGACAGTAGAATGGAAGCCACCATGGGGCTCCACCTCTATTGAAAAACAAAACCCAAGATGTAGAAACACACCAAACCCCAAATTAATATTGCACTACAATATGGACAGGAGAAAACGTTGCTGAAAACCAACACATGATTTGCAGATTACCTGGAAAACTGTTAGAGATGGACAAGCAGCATACTTCACATGTAGCACTCAGTTTCAAGAGTTATCTTGTTTTTCTCTTCTACATTTTCAGTCTCATATAGGCATTTAACATTATAAAATTCCCTCTGCAATTAAAAACAAGCTAATTACACTTCACCTGATCCTCACACCTATGACTAATCAATGCAAGCTTGAAACCATCTCCAGGATTAAGAATAAAATTTCTGATTTTCATTAAATTGCTTCCAGTGGGATTTCAGGTTTTTTTTTTTTTTTAAACTTGAAGTATTTGATGAAAGGAGTTTAGGGGTTCACACTTCATACCATTTACCCTCTAGCTTTCAGTTAGTTCCTCTTTTTTTTTATGTGCTGAAAGGGAGAGATTTTCTTCCTCCTTATTTCGTAGCACTGCCTTTACTGACAAAAATATAAGATCCCCATTCTGCTGACCTTGCTTATCAAATTAGAGCCAAGTGTAATAAAATGGCTGTTTGACAAAGATTTTAACAAGGTACCCAAACACAGTAATTTTCATAATCTTATACTCCACTAATAAGTTTCTCCCAGTATTTTCTCAAAAACTTATTTAAGCCATAAAGCCTTGCAAAGATCACCCACATTTTACAACACACAGTACACAAACTTGAATATTATTTTACATTTTTCTTTCTAAGTATTCATACAGCTTGCAGTGTCTAGTAAATACTATGTCTTGTCACAGATAACCAGCCATTCAACTAATTGGAGATTTCTATTAAGATTTCTCCCGAATTCCCCCTTCCAGTAGCATTTTTTCATCCTAATTCATCTCCCTGAAAATGAAGTCCATTTTCTCTGTATTATCAATTTCTGTAGGAGATACTGGTATCATTTTGAATTGAACAAGCCAAAAAAGCTTTAAGTCTGCAGAATTTATTTATGCTGCAAGGTCTTGAAAGTGCCTTCTTAAGCCATTGAAGACAAAACTCTCGATCTATTTTAATGCTGGGGAATATCTATTCCTCTTTTCCATCAGCTGGCTTTGCTTTAAGATAGACATTCAGGAAAAAAAAAAAAAAAAAACCAACAGGGATGACTGAATATGAGGAGAGAAACCAACTATCAAAGGAAGAAGTTCATTTAAATTAATTGATAATGCATTTCCTAGATATATAAAAAACCAGGTATTTAGTTCTTAATCAGAGCATTAAACACAGAAAACTTCATTTCACATTCACATAGGTTTGTTGATAAGTCACCTGTACCACAAGAGATAATGTGAGCACACAACTAACCCAATGTGCTTGCACTGGTTCTCTGTCTGGTGACTTTCATCCACTGCAGTAATGCTACATTATACCTGTGTCAATTCTATCAATATTAATTAATCTAACAGCAACCTTCTCCTGAATCCATCCTTCACTATTTTAAAGGTAACCATTATCTCATGAATCAAAATCCTTCTCTGATTGTCCTGGAGGTCTGCATGTAATAAAATTCCCCTTACAGAAGTTGCCTGCCAGAGGTGCTTTTTCCATTATCTGTCCTTTTGGTAAGAGAAGATGGACCCAGTTTCTGACAGTTCAATCTCTGTGCCATTTAAGTCTACAGCCTTAACAGTTTCATACAAACCATGTGGAGTTTCAACTCAGGGGTTTGGGGTTTTGCCCACCTCCACGTAGAGGAGGCAGTGAAATACTCCTAGAGCACATCTTGACACAGTCCCGCAGCCCAGCCTACCGCAGAACAATCTCTATCAGCATACAGTGGCAGATTGCACGGGTTTAAATCACAGCAGGAAGCAGTCAGGACAGGTGGCTGCAAAAATATAGGCTTCCAGGGAGCCAAAGCCTGATTTTGAAACTGGTTTATTTTAAGAAGCAAGCTTTTCCTGTCAGTCCCCAGGCACACAGCTTGCTTGAGAAACACCTCGCAGAGGCACTGGCTGGTAGGACATGGTCAGATTGTTTCCAGCGCTTTGGGTTTAAAACCATACAGGAATGGCATTTGTATTTTCATTGACTAAGAATAATTTCCCTTTCATTTAGGGAGACAACGTGTATGCATCAAGATAATGCGATCTAGAGTCTAAAAAAGTCAGCAATAGATCCTTTTGTGAAAGCAAGTCCTGTGGAGACAGGGCACAATTATTCAAAAAGTGTTTGTGGGAGAGACTGAACAGTGTAACTGGCTGGAGATCTCTGTCCTGCTATGGATGTTCGAGGAAGAAAGATGTGTGAAGGCAAGAAAATTGAAGGCTGATGAGAAGAGATAATGAGACCAAAGTCTATCACCTCCAGCTTCAGCAGCACTGACCTGGGCTGAAGAGAAGCAGAAAGCAGAACTGCCACAGTTGGGAAACAAAGTGATTCCCACACACACTGTTTTTCTTCTTCCAGATTTGGCAAAAAATACTTCTTTTACCAAGTGCAAGAGTCTGAATGGGTGCTCCCTGCTCCACACCACCCCTGCTCCCCCAGTATGGGTAAGTTCTGCCAGCAGCACATAATCATAGGATTTATTCAGGCAAATACTCCACCAGCAAGAGGTCACAGAAGTCACAATCCCACAGAAATAATATGAGGCTGTGTCTGTACATGGCCACTGGCATGAGAGGGTGTATTTGCTTTCCTCAGACAAGCCCGAGGATGTTGATAAGGGTACAAGGCTTTTCCAGGGACAATAGAAAATTGTTATTTTTATTTTTTAAAGGCCTGAACTATACAAAACCTAAAGAGTGATTTAACAAACAACAGGTTTCTAAGAGCCAAGCAGTGCCCAAAAATGCTTTTAGATAAAGGTATTAAAGTTCAGTGATTTGCAAAATATGGATAGATTATTTAACCTGCACTTCTACAGTGGAGCTACAAAGTATTTTTGAGCTTAAAATTGAAAACATATATAATGTCTTAGGTTGCAATGTAAGATGTAACCAAAAAGTATGTATTCTATTACCATCAATGTAAGATAAGTGCAGCAATGTTCTTTATCCTCTCCATGACTCATCCTTGATAACTCCCTGCAGGGGCTATGTCCGCTAATGGGCCATCAAGGTCTCACTGCATGACTCATAAAATTACATCATCCCATTGTGAAATGCTCCGCCCAGGGGGAGGAACCAAGCATTCCTACCTGGCTATAATCTGAGGCCTGGAACACCACGGGAGCATCTACCACTGGATTCCCAGAGGATACGAGCTTGACAACCACCACTGGAGAAGGACCAGACCCTTCTACAGGATCACCGCTTTGCCAGCACCACATCTGTCACTCCAACAAGGACGGTAGCCACTATTTAATTGGACTGCTACCACCACCCTGCCTGACAGGCTGTCAGGTTGTATTCTGACTCTGTCAGTGTTTCTGTACTACTGCATTTATTTTAATTTTCCTATTAAATTGTAGTTCTGACTTGGAATCTCTCACTGGTTTGCTTTCAAACTAGCACACATATAAAACCAACAAACACGCCCCAAAGATATTGAAACATCTTATTGAAAAAGCTAAGAGAGTTGTGATTGCAAAAGCATCCTGCCTTGCCTGCAGAACCACCCCAACTCTTCCAATTGCACAGACCCAACACTCACAGGCAGGGAGCATCCTTCTGCACTGCAAGAATAACCTGCTCCAGAGAGCTGGAGCCTTCCCAGTCAGAAAATAACACACCTGCAGCCCTGCATGGCTCAGACAGGTGTGCTACCACACACGGAGTGGGCTGTGTCTTGAAAGGGATGAAGCACATCTACAAACCCTGGTTTGGACCCTAGTCTCTGCTTCCTGAGTCTCCTGGATGGCTCAGGACAGATAATGGCTTTCTTTTCCCCCTTACAGTCGTGGGGGGAGCAATAACCTCTAGCCTTACAAAGGAGCAACAGATAAGGACATCTTGGAGATTCCCTCAATGAAAACAAAGTTAAATGTAACAAGCCACTGTCAGCTCAGTGTGATTTTTATGGCTCAGACTCTACTTCAAAATTCAATGGTAAGAAATGAGGGTTTTTTTCTAGTGAAAAAGCAGACTGGAAACAGAAGTAATGGATGCACTAAAGATCTTTAAAACAGCATTATTGCTGTGTTCTGGGTTAATCACGCCGATATGGTTTGGTACAAAATTAATCATCTACGACTGTAGTAGTAAAATCTCACTTGGAGGCCACATCTCTGCTTGGCATGGGCCCAGGAATGCACACTATGTCAGACTGCTGAAAAACCATGGGGAAGAAACAGAAATAGTCATCTTCCCTACCCAAGTGCCTCAGGCGCTCTCTCCATCACACCAAACAAGGAGGTTCAATATCTCCCATCAAAATTTCACTGGATTTACTGCAGGTACAAACAGTCCCCTATGCTCTTTCAGTCATGTGGCAACTAGGAGTTTCATTACAATAATATATATACCATTGATAATAATATATCAATTTTTTACCACAATTAGCTTTATTTGCTCTAAATTCTTGTTCCCCAAAGACACATTAGATACTAAAACACATGACTGGTCTAAAATAAATGGTTAACTCTAAATGACTGGATAATTTTCTCACTGACAGTGAAACAGATGCAAACTACATAAAGTTAAACAGTAATGACTCTTCTATAAAACTTCTAGTAGATGAATATAAATGCTGTTAATCGCTATTAATTCCAGCTTAGTTTTAATTTGTGGTATAGGCAGTTGCAGTACTTTTCACCAAAAATGCATCAAACTCAAGACATGCTCTGTTTCCCGTTAATGTCATCTCTGGCAGAGCTGGGAGCACACACAGACTGAAGGCATCTGTTACACACTGAACAGGGCACTGTGTGCTCCTCCCTTCAGGAGCCAGGGCATAGGGGTAGGCTGCCGAGGGAGAAAAAACAGGTTTCAGTCTCACTGTGCCTCTTATCCCCTTTCAGCTCCACTGAGGATGCTGGAACACCTTTATTTTGCCTGTTGGGAATGTCAGGAGGACAAGGCTGCTCTCAGACTTTCATACTGGTAACAAAATATTTGGAAGCAGAGGGGAAAGTATTCATGCCTTTTTCCTTTCTTCTTTGCATCGTGAGCAGGACTAGACATAGGCTAGTCCCAGCTCTACACAGTAATTTAAAATCAATATAATCACAGTGAACTTTGTCACCTCTGCTTCAGCTGAGTAGGTTTTTCATTCGGGTCCCTTGCCATTTTTCTCCCTGAAAATAAGTTCTTCAGTTTCTAGTCTGCCTTGAAATGAAATAAAGTCATCCTTGGCTTCAACACAGCACGTGAGCAGTCTCTCAAGACATGCAAGACACAGAGCAAACTTCCATCATCTGCACATCACTATATTCAAACACAGTAATTTCCATTAAATATTTGGGACTCAAATATTTATATCCAGTCAATCACATTGAACATTACTTACTCTCCAGGGAATTCTTGCTCTCCCTCAGCACAGAAGAGAGGACCAAAGTGCATTTCCTGTACTTAATAGTAACACAGTGACACCTATAAAGAAAATCCTTCCCACTAGATGCAAAGACCTTGGAAGCAAATATACACATTTAGTATAAAAGAAAACATATTGGGAGCCAATATTAACAAACGTTCATCTCAGCCCCAAGAAGCCTTAAGTGTCAGCTCCAAGAGAGAGTAAAATGTGTGTGGGGGGGAAAAAGGTCAATGATGTAGGAGACCTTTTCCACAGCTGTGCCTTCACTCTGCAATACAGGCAACTGGCAAGTCTGCCAGGCCGCAGAGTAATGCCCCAGGAATGGAACAATCACTAGTACCAGAAGTTCCCACCAGCAGACCAGCGCTGTAGGTCCCAGTGGGAGGATTTACAGCTCGCATTTTGTACCAAAGAAATCACCAGCTAGTCTTTGCTAATCGTGTTATCATGCTCAGTAATTCATACAGCTCTCCCACAGCAAAACCTTTTTATTACAGAATTTCAAAAACCAATACTTGAATTTTAAACTTTAATATGAACTTACATTTTAAAACATTAAATTATCCAGCGAAGCGGACGTGAATGTGAAAAAAGGCCATTTCCTCCATCATGTCATTAAATTTGAAAGTACTTATTTATTTTAATAAGTCGAGATGTCCATATGCCAGGAAATTAACATCAAAGAATGTTAAATATGCCCAGTATCACTTAAAAGCCTATGGAGCATTATGCATTTTCAGAAATAGCATAACTCAGCAAAACTACTTTCTCAGCAGTTACTTTTTATCACAGTTTCCAATAGTACTTTGGGGAAAAAAAGCTGAAAATGTTTATCATACTCTGCACTCCTGTTCATACTGAAATCATAAGATGTGATGTTGAATGATGTGTTCAGGTTCCACACCACAACACCTTCCCTCATTTAAGGTCTTCTGCTAATGCCAAACAGATGGTTGCCTACAACTCTCTCTTCCAAGAGCTCCTGTGCAGACCTCCTCCACTGGCACGTATGATCAGGACTGTGGATGGCATCAAATGGAAAGGCTGGACTTGGACCATTTCCTTTGAATAGGTATACTTCACTTAGCACAACAGGATAGAATTATGACTAATATTTTGATCACTTGAACCACCCAGACATTTTTCAGCCTTCAGAACCCATCTGCCAAACTCGCACAGGTTTCCTCACAGAAGCAGAACTTCATTGGCACATGTTCTGAAAAGCTACTTGTGAGCACTTGCCAGTTTGAATAGGGGCCCATCATGGATTAGCCTAATTTCCTAAGGAAACAGGCTTATGTACTTGAGCCTTCTACTGCATCTGGGCTACCAACTCGCCTTCCCTCCCACTACAACTTTCAAACTTGCTGGGTAACTCTGACCCAATCTGAGAGAAGGGGGTGACCTTACAGATACAGCACAGTCACTGGTTTAGTGATGCACAAGCATCAACACAGGGAACAGTGGCACAGAGCACAACTGGAGGCCAGGAAATAAGCTCAGAGCTTCTTAGGCACTGGAGACTTTTCACAGGAATATGAAGCACTTAACTGTTCATAGAGCTGCATGGCTCTAGTGTTTTAACAGCAGAGAAAAGGAGGCTCTTAGTACCTTCTCCAGCTCATAGTCTTCACCTTATTACCCTCTGCTTCAGCCATCGATGCATTTAACACCAAGCCACCTCTCAGATGACTTGCACAAATTTAAGGTAGAGGTAATTTTTCTGTGTTTGCACTGAGAGCAATTATGTCCTTCAGGCATCTGGGGAGCCCTTGTGCAATACAAGCAGTAACTGAACTACATACACTGAGCCCTTCTTTACAAAAGTCACATCCAATTCTCTGCAAACACCTTCACAGAGCAAATCCCCTTCCTCAGAGATCAGCATATGCTAATGGAGATATCATGAAGATAAACGTCTCCATTTCACATCTCCAGCAACAGAAATATAAATTAAAAATATGATCTGAAGTGCCACAGAAGCTTCCAAGTTGGAATCCATCTGAAAAGTTCACGTCACCTCTGGTTAGGAGCAGACTAGCATCTGGCATGTAAAATGGCTTTTCATACCCCAAGGGGCCAGAAGACTCCAGCAGCAGCCTGAACTCAGCAGCCTGAGACACACCACCACACCTCAGGAGCAAAAGACAGCATGTAAAACTGAACATGAAGTGATCTAAACTCTCCATGACTTCACTGCTGTGCTACCTCAGGGTGAATCTTATTTCTGTACTTGGGAAATATGTTCACACAAACACAAAGCAAATCATATAACATTCAATTCTTCATTGTGAGCGCGTCCACTTAGGCGTTTGTTCATACAGGAGCTTGACATACAGGACGGGCCCCAGTGCTCAAGGACCAGATGATGTGAAATACAGCAGAGGGGCCCTGTGAGGTCCCAAGCCACCACAGTGCAAAAGCAAATGATCAACATTTAAGGGACCTTTGTCACCTCAGCTCTAGCTGTGAGTGTATTATGGGGAGTTGGGACTTGTTTCTCTATTCCACATAAGGAAAGCAACAGAAACTGCAGTCACATGCCAATACTCATCACCTTCAGGCATTCAACTGCAGGGACTTTTCTGTTCATTTCTGAGGAAATTTATACCCCAAGACAGTTGAGAAAACCTCGCAAGAGAGTCAGAAATCAAGAACCTCATGTGCAACAGCTCCTCCTGAACTTTCTTCCAGCTGCACAACTTACATGTTGGCCTGAATGCTTTAATTTACATCAAGGTAAAAAAAGCAGCATGGGCCAGCTTCAGAGACCTCAGTTCAGCCACACTGGGGTGATGGGAGACATGGCACCCAGCCTCCCTGTGCCCTCCTGGTCTTTACAGCTGTGATCACAGCATGAGCTTACCTCACAGCAGCTGTGCTAAGAAGAGACGTGCATCTGTGTACGTGCCTGCAAGGCTGTAATCCTACAGCAGCGTGGAGAAAATGTGCACGGAGTGAGACTGCATTCAAACAGGAATGTAGGGGAGAGGGTTTACTTCAGACATGGCCAGAACAGACTGGCTTAGGTCAAACTCAGCAAGTACTGTTTGGAAGAAAACAAGCAGGGTGGAGATGAAGCAAGATAGAAGGCCTAATACTCATGGCAGCAAAGATTCCTTTGGTGGAAAAGTTGCTTGCTGGTCAAGTCTTTGACATTTTTAAAGGAGTTAACTTGTTTCAAAAGTATCTCACCCTACTGAGGGTTCAACCACAAGGGCTCCATGAGCCACCAATACCCACCAGCCCTTACTATGGCAGCTCAAGTTCCAATCTTTACATCTCTGCAACAGGGACAAGGAGTTCTTAATTCTTCACAAATGAAGCTGCTCATCTCACTCATTATCCTGAAAACATTATCAACCCACAGTCCCACTCATCTCACAACTGGGCAGTGTAAAGAGATGGGAATGGGTAGGAACACACACTTAGGAAACATTCATTCAGGGTTCAATTGAATTGAACCCACTTGCTTTCCCAGCTTTACAAAAACAGAAGCTTGATACTCAGGTTCTCAGTAAGGCTTGACATTATTTTTACACTGCAGAGCAACGTTAACTCTTCAATAAATCATTCCAGTGCCAATAGCCTCCCTCAAATAGAAAGGCTACAGAGATGACCCTTAAAAGTTTAGAGGAGAGTTGAAAACATTTCCAGAAAATCACTCAAGTGCTGTTTAAAGATGTAATTTATATGCACAGCTCTGCACTCCATTACAGGATTTCATATTTATTTAATTTGACAAGTTAAAAGTGTGCCCATCCAACTCTTTGGGCACATGGAGTCTTTAAAAAAAAACTTTGTAACTTAAAGCCAAATGTTCTGTGTATTGAATATGAAAAGAATGTGATTTTCCTCAAACCCACTGGAAAAAACTGAAAGCATCAAACAGACTAAGAGCTTCAACAAAGCACCAGCACAGGGAGAACTGAGTTTGCTGATGAAGGAAGAATTAAGCTCCAAAGCCTGATCACCTCCAGAAGACCTTCTGTTAGCTCAGGAGCTTCACAACACCTGTGCTACCAACATGGTCTCCCCCAAAGGAGGTAGTCTCCGAGGCAACCGAGGTCTCTTCAATTAGCATCTGATAAGGTGGGATGTGTGGCCTCAGAGACAGAGCATAGCACTGGGACTGAGACTGAATTTCCCACTCTGCTGTGCATGGCATGGGGTGTATCCAAGAGTTACTTACACTGCCCTGTCCTTTGGGCCCCACCATGCAAACACACCCACCTCAGAGACATTGTAAGAATTAGAATTCCTTCAGCTGCTAAGCACTCATTCTGCAGTACCAAAGGATCTAGATGAGACTTTCCCTAATTCTTCCTTTCTCCAGGGAACATGTGAATGAGTCGACATGAGTAGACATTTGACACAGAATAAACATATGGCACCTCTATCCCATGGCAGACCTGCCTGCCAGCAGCTGCCCAGGCTGGGGGAATGCCCAGCCCTGCCCCACTCACTCCTCCCCTGGCAAGGGATCCCAGTGGGGCAGATCTGCTACTTGCGCAGGCAGGGGCTGCTTTTCAAGGATCATAATGATTAAAAACTGTAAATCTGCAATGCCACATTCTGCAAGGTGGTGACACTTTTTGGGAAAGGGGAGACATGGGGCAATTCCTGGGGCAGAGATACAGAAAAAAAGATTATCTTCTGAGCAGCGGCAGGAAAGATACAAAGAAGCCACCTGACATAACAAAAATAATGGAAATAATTCTACATCTACTGCATCAACTGCAGTACTGGCCTGGCTCAGCCCTTTCATACAAAGACTCCACTTATATCCTGCAACTAGAATTCTGATTCATTCCTTGATTATTTCATGCTTGGACTATTGCAATAATGTTTGTGCCAAGCTGTTTTTTTTATCCACACACTACAAGGCTATTCTTACAAGAGCTTCCCTGCTTGCTTTGTTTCTCACTGAAGTATCCTTGCTGTTCACATACTTTTTTCCTCACTGTTATTCTCCTACATGTGTTCAGTTACATATGAAATCAAGATCTGAACTTCAGTGTATCACTGCAATAATTCAAGAACCTCAAAAACAGCAGACTCCAACCTTCTGAGTATTTTCCAGTCCATTTGCTGAGCTTGTATCACAGCTGCTACCCAAATACTCCATCTTTCTTTTGCATGCTTAAAAAATAGGCATTTCATGTGTTCTTATGTCTAAAGAACTTCAAATATTTTATCCTGTTGCTTATTTCAATGCCTAGAGATCAACTAAATTGACAACTTTTTGCTGCACTTCAGCACATTCTCAGTCTTTTGAAACAGTGCACTGGTTGTTGTAATTCCAGAGGTTTTCCACAAATGTCCCAGTGTTCACATTGAAAGAAAATGCAACAAAAAGCACAGTACATTTAAAGAGAAGTGAGAGGTCTTCCCTCCTCAGCTAAAGCAGCTCTTTGTGCTCCCTCATGTGAGGGGAGATCGCCACAGCTGTGATTGCAGCAGTGCAAAGCAGAAATACCTTTGATGCACTATTGGAATAACTGTATCTGAAGCTCTGAAGATTTCATCTAGCATCTGCTGCTTTTATTTTATACTTTTGTACTGTGCTAGGGAAAAAAAATCCGTGAAAGAGTGAAAGTTGAGGGGACTGGTTCCTTGCACATCTTATATTTCAGCCTCTCAAAGCTGCCCATCTGCCAATGGCCTATCTGGTCAGAAACAGTAAAGAAAAAATTCTGAACACTCAAAAATCAGAGATTTGTTTTAATGTACTTAAGCATGATAATCAATCAAATTCTAGTGAGAACCTTGCCAAAAAAAAGGGAAATTTCACTATATCTGCATCCAACTTTTAAAAATCCAGTCAAGCATTTCAATAGACTGGATACCAGGATTGATTATGACAGTATTTGGAATAAACTGTTAGTGTGGCACACAAGAAAAGATGGCAAGAAGAGAAAGTAAACAGTATTAATGGTATTCAATAACAAAATCCTAAGTAGAAACTAAATTACTACCTGAGGTTTCCTTAGCAGATTATTTAGAAACTTGCCAATAGACAAACAAACTAAATGACAAGACTCTCAATCAGAGCTGTGTTCCCCAGCAAAACAGCTTAGTAAAAATGATACAGACTACTTGGGCTGCTTTTGGCAAGGCTGGCTCCCCTCAGGGAACTGATAATGGTAAATACTCAGCACAAGCGTGATAGTGAATTCCTTATTCATGCTAGCTTATGGTTAGGAAGATATATCCTGTTCTCTGGGATAGGAATGAGAAAACTCATTTCTTCATACTCAGAACAGAAACAAAAGATATTTTTTTGTACTGGTTCCTTCACAGGGGCAGAATAGCTAAGGAAAGATAAAAAGCATTCTCCTTGACATCCTCCAAGTATGTGCACATTTAGATGCAGATTCTGCAGACACAGATGTCTCGTGCACATCTGTACAGTGTCTTGCTCATGGACATGAAGACTCATGACCCAGTACTGTCAGAATACAAACAGTCAAAATATACAGATGGTAATTCCCGTTTATTTGTGAAAATACACAGCAGTTGCTTTAGCTGTGCACATTAAAAATTGAGGTTCATGCTCAGACATTAGCAGCAAACTCTAAGCTACAGTTTCCTGTGTTCCCCCTACGAAAGAGTGTAGCATTGATTTCTGGAACAACTGTTCATCTAATAAGATGCATATGGAAATGAATGCCTTGCACCTGGTTCCAGCAGGGTTCACTGAAGACTACCATTCATCTCTGATGAATGCAGATAAAAATATTCAAAGCTCAGTTTACTGATCAGATCAGATATTAATGGGAATGTTTTTCCTACTTCTCTCAGTGTGCTGGTTTGGGCAAATTTAGAAATATATCCTCTGAGAGAAGGCAGGTTACGACCACCCCTCCCCCCAGGAGGTTCGGGAAAAAAAATGAATTTTCCTCGAAAGAAAGTGAAAGAGATAAAACTATTTATTTAACAAATACACAGGAAAAAGATACTAATGCTAAATAATGAAACCTCTTGCTGTAGAGAGAAAACCTGGGAAAATTTCAGAGTCCTTCCATAGTCTCTCTCTCCCCCTCCTTGGAGCTGGGACAGGGTGGTGGGCCCACCTCCAGGGCCAAGGCCTCAGTGGAAAGTCCTCCCAATGTATTCTGATGTTGAAACTGTCCAGCAGAGAGAAAGGGGAAAAAAATGAAGTCCCAGGAAAAAGTTCAACTCTCTGTCTCTCTCCAGAGAGAAAGAAAGCTGAAAACTGGCTGGAAAGCAAGCTGCTTCCTCCCGCTCCCACCGCTGCAGAAGCCGACAGGTTTTATCTCTATGTCCTCGGAACATGAAAACAAACTGCAAGCTGCTTTGAAAAAGTACACTGTTCTCTCTCCCCTCTCTCAGGCTCAGTTTAAAGGCATAGAAAGGCACAAAATTAATTTCTGGGCATAGGGCATCGACATGGGATACAACATCATAAAGTCACCCCAAGACACTCAGCTTAGATCCTCTTTAGAACGTCATCTCAAAAGAGTGAGAAAGCAAGAGAGACAGAATCTGCTCATTTTGACCATCCTGCATTTAAGGGAGATGAGTACTTTTACAGAGGAATGATAACTGAGCACATGATGTGCCAGAGTTTTGGTCAATATCAAGATTTATTATTCTGAGAGACTGAAAGAGTGAAATACTGACCGAGGCAAATAGCCCATTAGTTACCTCTCAGTTCAATATGACTTGATGCTTTCCTTACTATGTGCTGATTATTTCCTGTCCAATCCACATTAGCAGCTTATTTAATGAGAACAATCTAAGCAAAGAGAGAAATTCACACATTTACAAAGGATATCACCAAGTTACATTCCATCACCATTTGCTGTTCTTTGAGGAAATAACCATTATCCATCATTTCTGTTTTAATGCCAGCAATTGCTTTTGAGAAGAACACTCAGTTCTTACATTCACCACCGGTTATATTTTAAATAATAGCATCTTAAAGGACAGCAGTAACTGCCTAAGTGTTGTAGGACAAAGCATTCACACACTGATAGTGTCCACTAGCTTGACAGCACGGCCAAAGTTCCTGTTCTTAATGGGCACTTTTCCCCACTCACAGGGTCATCTCTACTCTTGTAAAGCCTATTTTTCTTCTGTTAACTTCTCCTAATGTTCATGGCAGTTGCACAGAATCTTGGAGAGAAAGGATTCAACATTTTAAAACAGAAAAATGTCAGTGAGGACATGCACAAAGAACAGAAGCATCATAAGCAGTGCTAATAATTTCACATAGAATATGAGAGACTACAGGTACAAAGAGGAAAGAGATGCCTTGAATGCACCATAAGATTAAAGGGAAAAAACAACTGTATGAGTTTTTTACACAGGATTCTCTTTACAAAGCCACAGATAGATAAATATCTAAAAAGAACACATCTACATCCTTGGCCAACATCTGTTTTTTGTTCTCTCTGAGAAGCCCAAATGGTTTTGATTACTTAAAAGAGTATTTCTTGAATGAGTCAGCTCACAACACTGAAGCTGATCAGCAGAACAGTCATCAAGGGAGGCAGGCACACCAGCCCTGCCAGTTCCAGCACCCCAGCTCAACTGGGAAACTCCAGTGACAAAAGCACCATCATCTACAACACCCTGCCCCAGAACAGTGCAGACCATTCCATACCGTTAATCACATAAATTAACACTGGGAATAATTAGACATCATATCTTTTACCTGAAGACTCAAATAGCAGTTTCCTAATTTGGGTAAGCCCCTTGCTACTTCTGGTTTTCCACAATATCATGCAATGATTGTCACATTAATTTTACACAATAGCTTTTCAGAAGAACAGGTATGAGTACATACAGGTCCTCCAGAGCTATCATCACTTAAGGTACAAGCATCTGCATCTGTATCTCACACTGTAATCTCCTCCTAGGGCCCTGATCCTCGAGCTATTCATTTT
Organism: Corvus kubaryi; assembly: GCF_017639235.1. NCBI lineage: Eukaryota > Metazoa > Chordata > Aves > Passeriformes > Corvidae > Corvus > Corvus kubaryi. Next base: position 7,694,929 of record NW_024580670.1, read on the forward strand.
TTGGTCTACTGCAAGGCAAACTAGGGTCTGCTCAGATCACTAGCAAAGTGTTCTGAGCACTGACAGTTGCAACACTTGACACTGAGAGGCATCTTTAAATGTCTGGAATATCAGGAAAAAACATACATTACACGAGGGAGGGTCAGTCAGAAAGCCCTGGATCTAGCAGATGTTTCAATTGCATATTTCTTTGCTTTTGTTTCAAGTTGTAAGCTTTTGTTTCAAGTTTTGTTTTGGTTTTTTGCTTAAAAACCAGTTTACGTGTTTACAAAAATATGTCCACACTGATGAAAAAGCACCTGAACTACTACTATCTGTTACTATGATGAGTTCTAGAAACATATTGAGTTCAGAGGCAATTATAAAGATGGGCTAAAAATCATTTCAAACCTGTCCATTCAGTGGTTAGTCTAACAGAAAAGATAACTTGGAAAAGCAAAGACTGCAGTGAAACACATTCAGGATCCACACCTACATCTTGTGACTGTGCTGTGCCTATTCCACATTTCTTTTGCACTATAAGTAATGTGGCCAGTACCAGTTTAGGAAGTCTTTGGCAAACTGTAAGACACAAGCATGGAATAAATACTTTCCCAAAACATACATGAATACACACGGACAGAGAATTCCCCGTAGAAATGTTGTTTGAGCTTCTTAAAAATCCTAAAAAGAACATCTAGGAGATCTCAGTCTCTGTTCAGTCTCACCGTTCCTATTTAAAGACAAGCTAGTCTTCTGTTTTCAGTGTTTGCTCACTTCTGAATTTGGTTTAAAGAGCTGCTAGCATAGACTTAATGAAGTTTCTTCTAAAGGGCTGATTGTGTTTCCTGCTGTCTTTTTGACAGAACCCATTCAAAATGGGCCTTCTTCATTTAATTATCTAGTTTTTATTTTTGCAAGTTTTATTTCTGAACTGGAATAAATGTTATAGTCAGAATTGTGTCCGTACACAACAGGGTTATTTTACAAGACTTTAAAATCCTTTCCTTTCCAACCTGTGAAAGGAGAAGTGTGGTCCAGCTTTGTGTAGGGAACATGCAGTATGAGCACAGGGCACTGGAGTTCACAGGTTCCTGTCGCAGGCACCTTTACGGATGTGAGTGCCTTATATAAATGTTACAGGTCCAACGGTTGTTCAACACCTGATCAATGACTGAAGTTCCTTCTCTCTAAGCTTTTGTGCCTGAGAAGATCAATATGACCAGGCAGCACAGGGTAATGCTATAGATCACTCATGAAACCAGGAAAATTTCTGATCTACAGAGTGTAAACCAGCTCCTGGACCATTCACCCTCTGCAAGAGCTCAGAGCAGCTGAAGGGTTTCCTACAGGCTACTGAGGAATTAATCTAAAGCACAGTATAGAAAAGATATATCCTGTGGAAGATGGATATTTGAGGGCTCTCTGCAACATGGCTGTGCCCTTTTTTGACCCCCAAGCAGAAAAACCACAGCTGGCTGCCTGCTTTTGGACCTCTGCATCCCCACATCAGGATTTATTACAGAACTCTTAAGCCCAAAAATACAAAAGCTCTGCAAGCAGGCAGGCACAGCCATAAACAGAGAGAGGCTTGTGCTGCTGTAAATCAGTTCTGCTCAACTGAAATCAATATAAAGCCATAGCTCAGCCTAAAACACATGGTCTATGCTGGGGCTCAGCAGAGACTGTCCACTGACGGCTGTCAGGAGCTATCCTGGTCTTGTTTACTCCCATTGGCAAATTCCCTTAGAAGAAACTCCAGATTCACCAGCCCTCAGCCCAGCAGAGCCTCCTTCCTTGCTCATAATTGCTGGGGCTGGGCCAGCAGCTGTTGTACAAATAACTGGAAGGGAGCTGGCCTGACCATCTGAGGATAGGGAAGGGAAGCAGCCTACCAGATAATGTCTGTGAAAGAGCTTGGAAACCACTGACACAGGCTAATTGCTTACTGCAGAGTGAAGTTTCCCCTCTCTGTAGGCTCATTTGATGTAAACTTCCTAGTCATGTCCAAAACCTTACCCACAGGACAAACATTAGTACATAAACTGCTTAGCCAAGCCCTGCTCAGGGTTCCTGGGAAATATTCTGGGGGATGAGGAAGCAAGGAGAAAGAAACAGATAACATGATCATCTTCCTCACCGTGCTCAGCTAGAAAAAAACATCTGTCTGGCATCTGGGCTCTGCCACCCACCATTTATTCCCACTTTCAGCCTAAACACAGAAGCTCAGCATTTTCATTACCTCTGGTCCCCTCAGTGAGCAAATATGGACAAAATGGCATCAGATAAGAGAGGCTGAACTGGCTGAAAATCAAAAGTGGTCATTTGTCCTACATTACTAAAATGTTTAGATTTATTTTACTTGCCTGACCCCATTTGCAAATGAGATAGCTTGTATTCTGAGATCTAATAGAGATGACTTGTGTATATTGATGGAAAAAAACTCTCCACTTACCTATAATCATTCGTTCCCAATGAAATAAATGGTCTGGATAAAAGCGGGGTTTTGGCAGTCAAAAAGTAACAGTTGCATATTTATCTGGTATCAGCATTCAGACCTCTTAGAAAATAGTATTTTTCCTTCACCTAAAACTAGCCCTGCACAACAACCCTCTTGGACAAGCAACAGATGTCTGAAACATATCTCAGATCGTCCAGAAAAGCATATACAAGTTCAATATCATGCTTGAAATCTTCATAAAAACTTTTCAGATATTAGATATCTTCCACAGAGACAGCATAGCTATTAAAACCATTTCTAGAACACAGCAACCAGCAAATCAGACATCATTCTGAAGTGTATTTTTATTGGTGGTATTTCAAAATTGTGGAGGTACATGAGCTCTTCCATAAGACTTTATGAAAGCAGTGGGACGAACAATAAAATACTCTTCCAGTATCCAATCTTTTCAGCATCACACATCCTGGCTTGATGCACTGACAAGTCCCATCATTGTCATTATACACTACCACAAAAATATATGCACAGAAACAAGTAATTTCAAAACTTCTGGGGTGTTGGTTTTTTTTTTTTTGGGGTTTTTTTTTGGTTTTTTTTTTTTTTTTTTTTTTTTTTTTTTGTTTTTTTTTTTTTTTTTTTTTGGTTGTTGTTGTTGGTTTGTGTTTTTTAATCTGGATACCTATATGGATGCTTACAGTCTTCCTAGAAGGCCCAAAATGGTAAGCAAATAGTTAACTTTGCTTGGGCCAGAAGAGCAAAGCAAAGTTTGAGAGTATGCCTGACCAAGGGTTTGTCAAGAAACTAAAACAAGACTGAGAAAAGGAGCAGAATAATAAGGCAAATCCAGCAGTAAATGGCAGAAATGCAAGAAAGGAGGACGTGTGTACAGAGGGGGAATTTGCAAGGAAGGGAGAAGAAGAAAATACACTGTAAAACTAATTTAAACTGAGCACAGTAGTAATAAAAATCAAGTAAGCAATTCGATTCTGGAGACATTTCATGTTTTGGTGCTCTGAAGAAGACAAGTCGCTCACCCGAGTATGCCCAGTAAGGATCCCCTGAAGCCTTTCTCCTCCGGATCTGCGCAGAACTCCCATGTCTGTTCTCATGCAGAGAGCCCACATAACCTTCGGTCAGAGCTGGGAAGAAAAGAAGCAGAAATCATTAAGAAAGTGGTATTGGCTCCCTGGAGTTTACACAGTGAAGCTTAAATCTTTGCTGAGCAGAGACCACAAATTTGATCTAGCTTCAAAGAATTTACCAGGCATGTTCCTGAAACCTCCCCCCCATCCAAAGGAGAAGTCAGGACTCACTGAAGCCATTATTCTGGTCTGGATGCCTGTGACACTCCAGTAATTTCCATAAGGAAACTCTGATGTACACAAACAAAAATATGAGCCTTGACATATGACCAAACTTTCTCTGTTTAGACCCAGAAGACAAATTTACTTTGCCAGTGACCACCAAACTATGTCAGGCAAAACACTCAGTGTGCAATACCAATGACTTACAAAGTGTGAAAGGGAGAGGAAAGGAATGGAGAAATCTTTGCAAAACTCCACAAGCTAGAGGGTATTCAATTCAAGTAAACCAGGAAAAAACCCACATCCTACATTCCATCCCAGGATTTTTCTTTTATACCACCAATAATTTTTATTTTTCTTTTGTAAAGGAATTAATTGCTTCCATGAGGATGTGGGCTATTTGGGCTTTTTATGTGCATATTTCACTTATTGTTTCTATGCATCTGACTGAACCAAAGTGGAGGTGTGTAAATTCACAAATGTCAGTAGAAAGTCTGTAATAAATTCCAACTACATTTCTCAGAGCACTATAATAAATGCACACAAACAAAAACCACCTTAGATCCAGAGACATGGAACGAGTGAGGAATGAGTATGCACCAAATGGCTCTATGGAAATTTAAGCCCAACTTCTCCCAAACCACTTATCTGATCAGTAAGAAACTAGCTGAATAATTCAAATTAAAGCTTCAGAAAACCATGTAAAGCACTGCTACCTATGTGCACTCACCAAGCGCTGCCTTCCCTTCTATTCCCAGGCCAATTACAGCTGGGCTGGAAAGAAGCCCATAACAGGACCAGTAACTCAGAATTTGCCTTTTTTCTCTTTGGAAAAGCTTCTGGGAGGTGCAGCCCTTGCACCACAGTAGCAGGGAGTCTGCTGTGCCCAAGGTTATACATGAGTGCTACACAGCTCTGTGGACAACCTTCCCTCTCCAACGTGGATTTCTGCAGGTTTTGGAATCCTGAAGTGGTAAGAAAAGTCATGAAATTTCAAGAAAGGCAGTACAGGTTTGCCCCTGCCAAATCTTCTCTTGGGAGAGCAAAGGTACTAATTGTGCCATTTGAATGAGTTTTCCAGATTCCTTGGCAACTTTCTAAATGTCAATTCACCCCAGGCTGTGAACTAGAAACACTGGAACACATCGTGCTACCAGGATTTGTAGGCAACACGACCTCTCATACCTTGTTTTCCTCTCTAAAAATACTAAATTAAACATCTTACTTTAGTCTTTTTTTCTCTTTTTTTCTTTTTTTTTTTTTTTTTACTTTTATATGTCTACGTGGTTGGGAGGCAAGAGGCACTAATTCCAACAGGAGAGAACAGATGTGGGATGTGGAGACCCAAACATTCTTGGCAAAAAAACCCAACACTGAATAAAGATAAGAGACCATGAAAATCCCAAGGAAGGGAACAATGAAATAGCCTAGGCAGATGGCTGGAAAGGCTATCAGAAAAAAATGGCCCTCTTATTCAGTAAAAAATCACATGTGCTGAGAAATACACCTAAAGCATCTCCTCGTTACAAAATGAAAGACAGCTTTCATTTCTGAAAGCTTTCTCCTGAGCATCCTCTACAGAGAAGGCAAGTAATTGTGGGATTTTTGTGGCTGAAAAAGTCTGAACCCTTCGGGCAGGAGGAAGATTGGACACTGCCTCCTCCAAAGAACAAGGTGCTCCTGCAGGTATCTGCTCAGTGAGGCCTCCTGTGTGCCTTTGCATCCAGAGAAAGGTACTGAGTCTAAATAATCTATATTTGTTGAAAGTACAGGGGATCCGAGTCAGTGCAAAACATCTCAGGTTGTAAACTTCTAGCTGGAACCATCAAAAAGCCTCATGGTAACCATAGTATGGCCATGAATCATACCACTGATTTTCAGTGTCCTCTATGCAAAAAATTTAATTATGCAAATCCAAGCCTTTATGAATGCCTAACTTTAATGTGAAATTGAACATTTGCTTCAGTCAGCATCTTATTTATGCAATTATAAACCTGACATTCTTATGAAAATATGCTGGTTTAGTTTTCTGCATAGATACTTAATAGATTTGTGCACTTATCTGTATTTATAAAAGGTGGAGAGACATGCTGTACACGAATTTGTTTCCACCATAAAGGATGTTACAAACCAGGAGGGAGCTCAAGTACTCTGCAAGAGAACTATGGGAAGGGACTTGCTGGCTGCTAAATAGCTTCTGTAGGACTGAAAAAGAAACAAATTGGGACATCCCATTCTAAATAAAATCCTGCATCACTGCTAGATAGCCCAATATTAATGTCAATAATCCCCTTACAAACATACAGTAATTCAGTAGTCATCAGCAAGTTAGAGAAGACATACATTTACTGGGTAGCTGCAGAAACTCTGGGAAAAGGATGATAGGTTAGGATCTCTGGCCATGCTGTGGACTGAAAAGGTAATGGTCTGGCTCTTGCAAAAATCATGACACAACACCACCTTCCTCCCTCACCTGGCTCCCTTTCTCAGCCCATTCACAGCTCAATCAGGCATTTCTTCATTAGGCCTCAAAAACACTCCAAGAAAACACAACTATTGTGTTTGTGAAGAAACAGCTATTGTTGGCAATATCTCATACTGGTAAAGTCATCAGAAAACCAGACTTGGTCTCACGGTATTTATGTTCTTTGGTGTTAACTGGGGTCAGTGGACTCGCATTTTCAAGAGGTGCAAGGTACAGAGCAGAGCATACAGTGGCTTTTCAGATAAAAGCCTGGAAGAGCCAAAGCATTCAAATCAAGTTCTTCCAAAAAAGGAACTGCTTCATACATCAAAACAATCTTATGTTTCAGGTAGAATCACTACTTTTTCCAGATTTGGTTGTACCTTCTGACCAAAACAACTTGACAACACCAATGAAAGTTTAAGTTTTCAAGAAAATATTTACGTTATATTAGCACCCATCACTACAGGATTCAAAAAATCTTTTTTCAGCTGGGAGACAGTTAACAGTTCCAGAACAGGGAGCAGCCAAGTGGCTTCCAGCTCCACTCCTGCAGAGCTGGATGCTGGAGAAAAGCCAGCAATTAGACAGGCTGGTCCAACAGGGAGCAAACATGGGAGGCTCCTCTCTTCTGGGAACCCTGCAAAAGTTGGGGAAGTGGAAATCAGGACAATAGGAGGGGCAGGAACATGCTCCAGGAAGGCTCAACATGGAGCAGCCAAATTAGAGAGGTGGAATAGAGGCACAGAGAGGGAGAAATCAAGAGAAGGCACAGCAGAAGCCCTTGCCTTGCAAGGTTTCCTTTGATTCATCATGCCAGTGCTGATGGCAGAGGAGAAATGAACACCATAATATATGGTCTGAGGCTTGCAGATACATTATTAAAGGAAAAAGGGAGCAACTGCACACTCAGATACACAAGCATGAAATTAAATCCTGAGCAACTCCCCTGACTGCCGGTGCAGTATTGGTGTCTGCTGAGCGTAACACCGGCAACCTGCAGAGCTGTGCTGGGCCCTGCAGACCTGCTTCTGCAAGGAGGAGAGGATCCTTCAAAGCCAACATGGAGAAATCTCTTCAACACAATTTCATATAATTTTAAGCAGCACTGAACACTACATGATTTTCGATGATGTGCTAAATGAATCAGCCCAGGCTGCAGATCTGCAGACAGCAAAAGCAATGCAATTCTGGCTACACTCAGCATCCTGAGCAGCTTTCCATTCACTCTGTCTCAACGTATTAACTTTCCCATAAAAATTATTTGATAAGTGTCCCCAAAGGTACGATAAGGTAATTCCTGCCTGAGTACCTTACTGGTATTCATAGCTCACATGAAAACACAGAATTTTATCCCTACTCTACCTTAAATATAAAGCTATTTCACTATTCAGAGAGATTATACCCTTGGCATTAGTGTTTAAAAAGTATCAAGCCATCAGCTATGTAAGAAAAATCCTTTAAGATCGATATGTTACGTCTGAATGATGAAATCATTTGTTTTAATGGTAGATTAACTAGATTGTGTGCCACACTCACATTCTTTAAGCTTTCTTTGAAGACAAGGGTTGCACCCAAATCTGTTTTCAGCTGTTGTAATTAAAATGGGACAAATTCAAAGGTACACACATTGCCCACCTCATAATCATTCTGACTTGCCACCTTGAACTATAGTAGCAACTGAATCACAGTTTTATTCCTAGTCCCTAATGTGTACAAATTTCTTAACTGAGTAGCTCAACATGGAGCTACAAGCCAGCCTTTGGAGACAGAGCCTTGCCTACTGGAGTCTGGAGTATTGTCACACTGTGAGAACACTTAAAGCATGAGACCTAAAGAAAAGATCTTGTCAGTGTGTAACAAAAAAAAGCACTAAATCATAAGGAATTCTAGAAATCAGTTCTGTATCAAATCAATGCCTGCAGAAAAGCAACTTTACAAAACAAATAAAACCATTATTTTCTTGAAGACTGCAAAGCACTGCATTTAAAAGCGGGGAAAGCAGAGACATTACTTGAAGGGCTTTTATACCATCTCTTAAATGGAGATAAAAAGGTGATATGAATGATCCAAGACACCCATCTGCAAGCCTAAAGCTTCATGCAAGCCTCACCAGAAAAAAGCAGCATCTTTATCGAGGTGCCTTCACTGTATTCTAATTGGACTGTGCTAAAAAGAAGGTAAGCTGGAGACATTGCAATGCTATGCACTGTAACACACACTCTGCTGAAACAAGTTCAGGCTTCCAGGCAATTTCTTAGAATAAATGTTGCCAAATGAGCCAGAAGGAAAGAAAAAAGGAGGGAGGGGGAAACCGATAGATAATAAATTTATAATATCAGACAATTAAAATATTTTGCACAATTAGTATAAATAATACTTAAATTCATCTCCCTAGGCTCTTTCATGGTCAAATTCCTAAACACAACCAGGCTATTTGCCTTAAACATTTTACCACCTTTTGACAGCAAATAAATCTAGAAATATTTCAGGCACAGCTAATCCATTTTGATAGTGCATTACTTTTAAACAGGCTCTTCAGACATGGATCTCCATATTTTGCAGATTATTTTATATCTTGCCAAAGAGGGATGGAAGTTACAACAACATATGTTGGTCAGACAGCATCAACAAATTATATTCTGAATGAGACTTCATCCTTTGATAATGCTGCAGAGATTTCTTCTCATTACCAGAAAAAAGGCAGAATCTATTCTCCTATGAACACACAGGCAATTTTCACAGCTTTCCATTAATGAAATATGGGAGTTAAAAATTATGAGTTTCTCAAACTCAAGTGAAATAACAGGTACCCAGATGCTACATCTAGCAAGAGACATATATCTCTTTCCCAGGTGACAGTCACCCAGACAGCCCCTTAATTGTGTGAGTGGAATCCACAGGTCTATTCATAAAACTGACATGGAAACTTTTCACACCATTCATTTTCTGTTGTTCACGTGTCTGATAGACGATGTGGTAACAGCACAAATCCTAAGAACAAGAACATAAATGCAGAGCACAGCAGGCCACTACAGGAACTAACCAGCAGAATGCAATTTGAAGATGAAAAATAGTCCAAGAAACACACTGTCGAACTGTGGGGATTAAATTAACTAGCAGAATTAAAAGCCCTTATCCCAAACATGAATACAGCAGTCACTAGGTGTGACCCTTGCTAACCTGTTGTGTTTGAAGCCATGAGATAAGTGCAGTGCAATTTTATAATACTCCAACATATCAACACAATGCGAGTCCCAGAGCAGCAGAGCTGATGTGGACAAGCAATGGAAAAGAGATTTTCAGCACAGTCTTTCCTTGTATTACAAGGGATGGAGTTTAAGGGCGACAAGAAAGCCTCCTCCATCAGAGCCAGACTGATGCCAAACCAGACCTTGGGCATGCACTGTACTGGGATGCCCAGTGCCATCAGCCACTCTCCCCCAGAGCAGATGCCCTCCCAAGGAAAAGCAAACCAGTCTCTTCAGCCATGAGTTCCCACAGCTCCTGCTCTCAGCCTGCCTGGGTTTATAAATGAAATGAGCAAAGCTCATTAGCAAGACAGTAAGGCAACTTCTGATTATGACATTAATAATGCTCCATTAAGGGGACTCAGAAAAAGAAGCTTGGGAGGCCAGGAAGAGACAGATGCTGCTGGATGATTAGAAAGGGCTTGTTTTTGCATTTTCATGGCTCATACTTTGCTGGCATCAGCTGTGCAAGATGTGACATAGCTGGTAAATTTGGACCACTGATGTCAACTAGCATCACCTGCAGCACTTTGTGCTGAGAATAAGCAGTCAGCCAGATAAAAGACAGTGCCAACAACTTCCACCTCAAGATAAAACTACACAAAATAAACCAACTGCAACATCGCCTCTTCCAAGAGGATGGTGCCCTGCAGCAAAGCTTATGCCAGAGAACTTGCAGAATACCCTGAGACTAAGGGTTCTCAGACTGTGGTACATGAGCTCCCATCTACCCATGTGTGAGCTACATGTAAGGAAAAAAGAACCAAACAAACCAGTCTGGTATTTTTCCCTCTGAAGAAAGTGCAGAAAAAATAGCCCAAACAACTGCACCGCTCCTCCAGGAAGGAGGGGCTGCTGTTCATGTCACACTGCAACAGCTGAAGAAATTAAGTCTGAGCATCCCAGAAACACTAAGAAACACTCATCCTCCAACTCTAGGAACTGCAGACACATCAAAAACAGCTGTGTGTAAACCCCTTATTCCACCAAACTGTTCTCTGACACTTCCCTGCATGCAGAAATACACTCCATTTACTATTAAGACAAAGATTTCAAACAGACTGGTATTCTAGGCATCTAAGCTGAGATACCTTAAAGAAGATGTGCCGGTTTGGATGAATTTGGAAGAAAATATCCTCTGATAGAAGGCAGGCTAGAACAACCCTCCCCCACCAGGTTCGGGGGAAAAAAAAAAATTCCTCAGAGGAAGTGAAAGAGATAAAAAACCTATTTATTTAACAAACACAAAGGACAAGAATAATAATGCTGAATAATAAAACCTCTCGCTGTGGAGAGAAAACCTGGGAAGATTTTAGAGTCCTTCTGTAGGTGTGGTCTCTCTCCTCCTCCTTGCAGTTGGGTGGGTGTGGGCCCACCTCTGGGGCCTTGGTGGAGAATTCTCCCTGTGTGTTCTGATGTTGAAACAGTCCAGAAGAGAAGAAGGGGAAAACTGAAGTCCCAGGAAAACAAAGTTCAACTCTCTGTCTCCCTCTGGAGAAAAGGAGGTGAAAGCTGGCTGAAAAGCAAGAAGGGTGCTTCCTCTGCTCTTGCTACCACAGCAGGAGAACGCAGAGGAGTGTGTATCTGTGTCCTTGAAAAACTGTTTTGAAAAGTTTGCTTGGTTTTTTCCTCTCCCCCCTCTCAGGCTCAGTTTAAAGGCACAGGAAGGCACAGGATTGATTTGCTGGGCATAGAGCAGTGATAGGGGATACACATCATAAAGTCACTCCAAGACAGAAGACTAAAGCACATTGCATTCTAAAAACTGAAGTCCTTTTAGACACTTCTGATTTTGGTAGTCAGACAGAAAAATAATTGGGAGCACCTGAAAACTCTGTAAACTTGAAAACTCTTGGTCTGTGCGTCCTTCACAGTCCCTCAGGCTTCTGTTAACCATCATTATCTGCATTTCTTAAATGGAGGAATCCTCATCCTTGCTCATCGTCTCTCCCCACTGAGCTTCACAAAGGTCCTGTCACCTCTGAATTTCATTCGTAGCAATGAGTGATGCAAACACAGAAATAAAACTTCAGAGCAGAGGTTCATATGCAAGACTGACCTCCACAGAGAAGCTGATGCTCTCTCAGCCAGTACTGACAGAATCACAGCACGTACTTGGGAGAAAACAGATAAACTCAATTGTCCAGTATCTTGGGGAGCCTGGTCAGAGTAAGTCGAGGCAACAAAAACCCAGATATGGGGGCAAAATCACAGCCAGCTCCAACATCTCTGCACTGTTTCCCCAAGGACAGGCTTGAAGCCAAACTTGGAACAAGCTGGAATCCAGAGGCAGCCCAGTATATTTGTGCAGAAGAGACTTGAGTCCATCAGCCCAGGCACTCTGGGAAGGGGCTGCTTTGGTCTCTCCATTCGTGGCATGGTTTATCCGGGAAATGTAAACACCATACACATATAATGGAGTTTGTACAATGGATTAAAAATGGCAAGAGGGAGCTTTATTTCACTTCTTGCCTTACTGCAAGTACCCAAACTTTAAGGGTTTTGCAACAGAAAATGCTGTGGCCAGAAGCACCCATCTCACTCTTATTCTCACATAATCAGGTGCTGCAGCATGCATAGTATTAAAAGAGCACCCTCTGAATAGCAAATAAACGTGACCTTAATGGAGTATTTTGTACTTCCAATGCCTTGCTTAATGCAGAATCATTCCATTATCATTTCACTAAATCCAGTAGTACTCACAAAAACACACAAACTTATGCAAAATCAGCAGTTCTACCTCTCTGCTCTAGAAATAATTTGCTTGTATCCACTGCCAGCATTTGTGGTAGTACAACCTTATTACATTTTCAAAATGGATTTCCCTAAGTACATGAAGTATCTTGGTAAAAAAAATACTAGACTCATCCAAAGAACCATAGCAAAGACCATGGGACACAGACCTGCTTTTGTGCATGACTTCTGTCCACCCACTGCCATCTTTCTAGACATATTCCCACCTCCTAGGCAGGAATATAATTTCATTTCTCATCCCATCATCCCATTAAAACCCCCTTTGCATTCCATCAGTAGAGATGAGTATCTATCTACAAACCATGGTCTTTGCTAAACTTATGCAGAGTCCCCAGAGGACAACTGTTCTTGTGCAAGAGCTTCCCCTCTGCATTCCCTGCTCCGAGAGCACACGGAGGCCTCACTCCAAGGCATCCCTCCAAATTCACCCTCCTCTAACTCTGAAGGAGCAGTACACCCAGCATTCATCCAGCAGAAAATGCAGGACACAGTGCTGATTTCAGTCTCATGGAGAACATCGAGGCTCTTTATGAAGGCAACAGAGCTGCTCCCACTGCATATGAGATCAAACATGTCCCATTATCAAGTCTTCACAGACAGGGGCTCATCATCTAATAAAAATCCCTCATTCTTTATACAAAATGATTTTTTTAACCTGTGTCCTTTGGCCCATTTAACAATTTATCGACTGTGAGAAATAAAGTGAGGCCACATCAATTTCTTCCTGGTTATTTGGTTCAGGCTCTCAAATTAATGCTGAAGGTGGAAAGCTCAATAAAGAACTATTTAAGAAAAGAAAGGAGAAATGCTCTAGTCCCACTGTGAGATATCTTCCTCTCAGTTTGCAGTCAGGTCTCGCCACCTCTAACTGCACAATCTCCTGGAGGAAAGATGGAAGAGCATAAATGTGCATGCTCCCCTGGACTGAGCAAAAATAACTTCAGATTTGTACCATTCTGTGCTGAAACAGATCAGTAGTGCCCAGGTAGCCAGATTTAGTGCCTCCAGCATGTGACAGCAATTCCAGATCCACAAAAATTATTTTGGGATCAAACTTAAAAGCTGAGTAGAACCAAGCAAGCAAGCATTCATTTTTGTGTAAAAATGTATTTAATTTGGCTTATGATCTACAAAACAAGTTTTTTTCATCCTTTTTTTTTATGCTGACAGCTTGCATTACATACAGATTTTGTAGCAAAGGGTTTCATCCACACTTATTTCCCAAAATATAAACCTAAAGTGGAAACTGACATAAATAAAGATTTTTTTTGTGCTGACTGAACAAGTTGTTAGTCTGGGCTTTATGCCCCAAAAACATGACCCACCGCTATGAGAATCCTCTCCTTTCCTTCCAAATAAGTTGCACTGTTCAAAGGGAGAAGGCACTATAAATACTACAGAGCTGATCTGCAAACTGAATCAAACTTCCATCTTGGCTTTTCAGTTTCACATTAGTTTTTTTGCCCAGGCAAGACTTCTTTCCTGGAAATTTCCCAGCAGGAAGGTCTGGTGCTGTTTAGAATCCCAAACTAATACTTGGATTGTTGGTCATTTGTCTGCCGAGAATTCAATAAAGATCTTGACATAGAACCTCATACTACTAAGAGCAAGAGCATTAAGGCCTTTGGCAGCAAGAAAAAAAAAAAAAAAAAGCAGTAACAGAGCTCAGATGAAGTAAATAGACAAAAATAACCAGCAGTGGAGCTCACTTTGTAATGATACAGTGGTGGTATGCAGCACAGGCTGAAAGGGCATGGGGTCACTGTTCTTTCCTATCCAACCAACTGAATCATCTAGAGGACAAAGCTAACCCCACACTCCATAAAAGTAAATTATGCTAAACCAAGAGGAGGAGAAGCGAGCAAGAATGCCTCAAAAATATTCAGCTGCCTGGCAAGCTCAGCAAAAAGGGCTGATGTAAGTGAGACATTCCACTGAAGATAAATGTAAGGCTATGCAGTGGGGGAGAAATAATAATCAGTGTAGGAATGAAGTGAGAGAGTGCTGTTTAGAAAGCAGTAATGCAGAAAGACTTGAGTATTAGGGTGGATAATGAATTAGATGAAAGTTCATGCTGCAATACCACTGCAGAAAAAGACAATTGCTATCCTGGGGCACATGCACAGAGATACTAGAAGCAATAACTCAGTTTTAGACAGTTTTTGGCAAGGCTGTCACTGCAGTGCACATGCTGTTCGAGGCCTATTACTCAAAAAAAGTAAAATTCATTTTTAGCAAAAAATCTAAGACCTGGGGCAGGGGAGGAGGGACTACATGGGATGACACATAATATGAATCAAAGCAAGATTGACCAACCTTGTGCCCTCCTATTCTGTGTTGGCTGGGGCAGCCTCAACCCAGGCTGCTCAGCCCTGCCTGGCCGTGCCTTGGTGTGCTCATCCTCACCCTCTCCAGTCTCCAACACCTCACTCCACCCTCTAGCTCCTTGTTTTATACACCAATTTTCATAACAAGCCTCATAAAGAGCTAGATTTTAGAGCACTCAGAAATGTTGATCTTCAGGCAAGAAGTGCTCTCACAGCACAAGAGTGAAAGAGGAGGAGATGAAGAGCTCCGTAAGGAACAAAGGGATGCTTTCACCTTGTGCCAGGCCCAGGGCGAGCTCAAATGAACACCGTGATTTAAGCAAGGGGCAGATTTGAGAAGAGGAGCTCAGTGCTGGAAACAACACACACTTTGCTTGAGTGTCACTGTGGATCAGCTCTGGCTGAGAGCAGAGAGCAGAGCACACGGCATCAGCGGGAAGAGGCACACAGCATTCCCGACCAACCTCAGCAGGTCCCACACTGCCAGGCCAACAGGAGAGAACTCAGTTCTGGCATGGGTGGAAAACAGCCAAGAGCTGCACACTCCATGTCCAAGCTTTGGATTCCCCCAGAGCGCCTCTTCCCAGAAGGCTCAGTCCTTGCTCCCTTTCCACTGCAGTCTCAACCACTCTGCAACACTCCCATCTCCAGTGCTACTAATCCTACGGTTACTACAAGCACTTAAGTTACTAAAAACACAACAAAAGCACTGTGCCTTGAAAGGCTGGACAAATCTGGTGTACAGCCCGCAGCCTGACAAATATAATTGTTTTCATACAGATCGTAAGAATCGTCTCGAAGGCTTCAGCCCACCTGCAGGAAACAAGGTTGTTGACTGCTGCAGGTTTCTCACTTCCCAAGCAGATTGCTTGGCTATTTAATTACAATACAGCTTTGTACTTAGTCCCCACTTGACTCAGAAAGCCCCAGAATGGTCCTCAATACCCACAGAAAGTTTAATTACTCAGGAAAATAACTCCCCTGGGCGTGTGTTGCACAGTTGTTATTTCTGTATTTTATGCTGCTTTTATGCTTTCACTGTGAACTGTAAGAATATTCCATCCCCCATACAGCCGGTGTCAGTGTTGAAAAACAGATTCACCCTTTTATGCAATACTTAAAAAGATTTCTTCATGATGATATTCTGTGTTCTAGTTTGTCAACAAAAAGGAGATATTCATATCAAAACAGATATCCTCTCTTACTCTAAGCAATTTAAAAATACATTGAAATAATGAAATTACTTTTTAAATAACAAATGCATTAAATATTGACAGCATATCAGTGTTTGTTCTGTGACAACATTTCTCCTCCTATCCATGACAGGGATCAGCAAAGCTGCATCTTACAACTACGAAGAACTTCTATCAATACTACACAGACTATCAAAAATGAGTTTTCTTCAAAAAAGTTGCTCACCATTAAATATGCTTTTGTTGCTATTCTTTTTTACATTCTTCATACACACCACAGTCTTTGCTAGAGAAATCAGAAGTAAGTCTATTCATAAGAAAACCTCTTGTGGTCTTTTTTTAACCCCCAATTCATATTTTGTAAACAAGAAGCTCAAAGCAATCAGTTCCAGTCAGGCTTTTCAGCTTTGGATTTAAATCCTTTCATGACTTGTGCAAAACATGCATCAAAATTTCAGGGAGGGGGATGAATAGGACTCTTGACATTGTAATTTTCTCTGATGAACAAACTGATGTATTACAAAGAGGCATCCATATACCCAAGGTACTTGCCAACTGACAACCAAATCCAATTTGAACACACAACTTGAAATAGCTATTAAAAAAAAGTAACAATGATTAGAAAGTATCATCTACTGTATGTGATTAGATTTAAAGCTGCAGGAATATAAAGACTGATGTAGGGCACATTTGGCAACTGATATGATCCATCTTAGCATATACAGAGATCTTCTTTGCTCACATGGACTGTATCCCTCTGTTTACTGCACTGCTCTGATAGGAAATAAAAGATACAAACATGAGATAAGAAATTAGTTTAAGCACATCTGCTGAAATACCAAGAAACTGCAAGAAGCTTAGCTTCCAATTGAGATGGCTCAAGTCATTATCCTATTAAGAGGGATACTAGGACTTGCCAGGATTTTGGAAGTCCGAAACAATCACTGAATATCCAAAAAAAAAAAAAAAAGAAAAAGCCAGCAAAAAATCCTCATTTTCACCCCTGAAAAACACAGCATACACAGAAAAGAGGCACAGAGGCTGAGGCTTCCAAACTGAACAGCAGCAAGGCGCCAGAGCCAGCCTCAGGGACAAGGAATCAGGGACAAGACTGAGCCACAGGGAAGGTGAAGGAGGTTGGTACAATAGAGGAAACCAGTCCCAGACTCAAAGAGACAGGCTAGAAAACAAATCATCCCAGCAGCTTTCTGAACAGACACAAGACCAGTGAAGGTCCTGCTCAGGGACAGAACCCTGGGAGCTGTGTGGCGGGTGAATGGAGCAGCAGGACCATTTCTGAGGGATGCTACACAGAAAGAACACAAAATACTCAGTTACAGTCTGGTCTGGCTTGCAGACCACATTCAGGTGGCAGGTCTGACAAGGTCAGCAAGTGACAAGGTCACTGCTCTCTCAGCAGTGCTCACAAAAATAAAATGTTTTGGGACAGGAACACAACAGCCTCTCCTGGCTCCAGGCAGCTGGAACAGAAGGGCAGTGACAGGGTTCCAGGACTGCAGAGCAGCTCTGCCAGGGCACACTGGGGACAGGGCAAGGAAGAGAGCACCCAAACACAGGGCAAACCAAGCAGCAACAGAAACACATCACATGGATTGGTGCACGTGGGGCCAGGGACCTGTCATGACTTGCAATGGCCATTATTTCTTATCAGGAACCCACTCTCTAAGTCTAAACACTACAATAAAAAAATCCATGGGGCAGGAGGCTGCTTTTGCAATTTTTAGCCACTCTGCTGCAGCAGAGTGGTGTTAATGCAAAGGAACTAGGCCCTGATTTAGCTGGAAACACTCCACTGGAGAATTTTATTTTAAATGTAAATTTATTAGAGCCCATTATGCAACATGTAATCAATAACTATTTATTATTTTCAGTATAGGTAAGGAAAGGAAAAAGGAAGAAGGTGCTTCTCAGGTCACAGTAAGGAATATATCAAGTCAGAAGGGAAGAAATTCTTGAAAGAGCTGCAAGTTCTTAATTGCCACTGAGGTCCAAGGTAGCTGAGATATTCAGCACACTCTGCATTTCTGTCCCTTAGAATTAGGTAAGTGAGAAGGTGTTACACACACATTATGTCATTCACAGGCAAGGGCCCTGGGTTGATATAAGTTTATTTGTACTATACAAAAGCCAGGTGACATTCAAATTGAGGTTTAAGATACTTTTGTTTGTACTTCACTTACAGACAATGCAAAATACAGGGGGAAAAGGGGGCAGAAAAATATTTTAAATTATTTTTTTTAACTTTACATTTTAATAAATATTAGTGCTTTAAGAAAAATATATATAGTGGTGCCAGAATATGCTAATAAGAAGCTGGCACTATTGGAAATTTGACTTCCTGAAAATATATCTACTTTAATTTGCTTTTTAAAAGAATGACTATGCCCTAGTCAAAATCTACAATTCCAGCCAGCTACATTAATATTTCAACTTGGTAAATTATTCTTTTTAAAAAGTTTCTAATAAAGTAGCACTTGCTGCATGCCTTTTAGTAAGATTACATTTCTATTTATGACGTTATAATATGTGGTATTAAAAACAAAAGAAGTATTACCATGGAAGGAATAGAGATGTCTTTCTTCATTTTAAATTTAATTTAAAATGGAGGAAAAGGATTTTTCTTTTAAATTAATATTTTCCTTGCAGTGTTATGAATCCCAGCTTGTGCTATTGAATGAGGCGCAGGAAAGGAAACTTTATCATTTTTATGCAATCTCAAAGAAAAGTCAAAACTAAACTTATTAAGCCTCATGTATACCTGTAAAGCCAAAATTTGCATCTTTGCATAGTCTAAGGGTAAAGGTCCCAAGCCAATGTGCACATTCCTCCTGCTGAAGGGAAGGGTAACAAGTAGGTGCTATTGCTCTGTGTTATTACAGCCACCCCTAGGGCAGGTGAAGGGCAGAGCAAAGAAGAAATCATCCTCAAATGAGTTGTGTCAGTCAGAGAAGAAGCAAAATATTTGCATCACCTGTCAATCCTTCTCACCCTTCCACCTGGAAGGTAGGAATGTCTTGCTTGCAGTGTCAACAGACATAAACTTCCCATACTTGTTAAGTATTTACATTTTCTGATTCTGGGGAATGAGATCAACAGCAACACATTGGAGCCTACAGTGGAAAGTCCCACTCCCTTGCTCCCACCACATCATGGGGTTCTCACAGCAGGGTAAAACTGCTCTTACACAGTCCTGCACAATGTGAGATACCACAGCATTTTGCAAAGACAGCACTGGAAACACAGAGGTGCAGAGAAGACAAATCATTACCTGGTATCATCTAATGGCCATCAGTCAAACCAGAATTAAAATGCAGGATCAGACCTGAGTGCCAGTGGAATATTCCATCCAGGGAGTTGCACCAATTTGTCCTTCAAAGTTAAACCCGAGGTGACAAAAGAAGTTCACAGACTGCACTAGTCAGAAGGTGCACCCAGGCATTCAACCACAGAAGAGACCCACAGAAGACATACACAAAACAGAGGGGCTTGGGTGGCAGAGGGATAACCTTATCCTGGAGAAGCAATTCTATGTATATTTGCCATATTGCAAAAGATTATGCCTTTTTTTCACTTCTATTAGGTCCCACTATAGTTTGCAGGAATCTTCTAGCCTTGACTCAAAATAAAACAAACCTTTTAGGCATTCAAAGACAAAAGTACACACTAAAATTATCACCTATAGCCTGAAATGGGACTAAGGAGCAAAATCACTGTCGGAGTAGAAACCAAACCAGACTCCAAAACCCTTTCTGAACAGCTAAGAATTCCCAGAATAAAATGAGCAAGTGTGCTTAGGAATTATTTATTCACAGCAATATATTCTTGATAAAAATCAATGCTCATGATACACACCATTCCATGGAAATGACCTTTAAATAGCCAGTCTTGGACACCAGGCCACAACCACGCTTCAGATGGGGCGGGGAGGGTGGGAGAAGTACAAGACAAAAAAGGATGTTCTTCAGATAGGTCTTTACTGGTCCTTGACAGTCAACAAATTTATAACAGATGTGCCTCATTCTTAGTGTGGAGAAATGAGTGCTGGTAACTGTTATTGTCAGGACAAATCAATTGGAGCCATATGTCTGCAGCAGCTGACAGCATCATGAAAATCTCAAACAACACACAGACATTAGGATGTTGCAGAAAATAGGAGCTTTCCCATCATGTAAAGGGCCTTTGGGAGATGCCTCTCTTTGAGGTATGTTTGAGGAAATTAGCTTATGTATTTTGATTCCTTTAAAATGCTTGATTCTATGCAAGACTTTGCCCTCTCTTACCTATTCCCCAGACAGCAGGTTATAATTAACAGGAGGCAGAATGCTACAATTTAATCATAGGACACATCTCTTTAGGATTCTTATTTTATAGAGATTAAACTGGAAACTATCACAACAGAAAACAGGGAAGTTTCCTAACCTTCTCCACCACCTTGTGCTCCCCAACAAAATGTCAAGGCATTACTCCCAGTGATGAAACCCAAGGGGAATACACAACTCATAGCAAAAATTTAACTGATAACAAAAAGGAATAAAATGCTAGCAGCCAATTCTAACAAACTGAAGTTACGCTTTGAGAACATTTCCTCCTACAGCGCATCTCCTGGATTTTTCCAGGAATACAAACTAGTTAGTGGTTATCAAATAGCTGTACTGTAAAATAGAGTGGTTATCAAGCAGTTGCACTGTAAAATAGAACTAGACACAGTGGAACAAATCCATGGCCCTTTTTTTGGCCACTATGCTAGACCAAAGCAGCTTAACATGCATTACAAGAAAAGGAAGTAACTAACATTGTCAAGTCAGCAGGGTCTCATGTAGGTTAAAATGTAATGCAAGATCAGTGCCATAATTACCCACACCAAGCAATTTTTTAGTTTATTGACTATACTGCAGTTCTTGAATTTATGCCCTTGGGCTTAAATTACAAAATATTATTGCAGTGTGGCAGATATTATAATGCATATATTGGTAGCTGTGCAGGAATTCTCGGTATTGCTCTGAACAGCCAAATTTCTCCAAAAAAGAGCCTTTCTTCTACCAGTACTAATGAGGAGTCCGCCAGAATGCAAGCATATATATGTATTTCTGAGTAAAACACACACAGAAAGCAAAAGGATCAAGGTTCTCAAGGAAGAACTTATTTTCCAAAGAACTGTTGCTAGCTCACAGACATTCATCACTCCTGACCTATTGCACAGTGAGGAAGGCTCAAAGAGCTCCATGTTCTCACTTTCCCTAAGCCCCTTCCCCATCCTTTCTCTACACCACAACTCTGCAAGGCTTTTCCCATTTAGGTCACCATTTCCAACTCAGCCCTGGTCCCCCCTCTGCAGCCCAGAGGCAGCAAGACAGTGAAGCTTAGAGGACTTGAACTAGTTTTTCCCTCTTGGAGAAGCACTACCTTGTTTTCCTCAGGAGTAACAATGCAGGTAATGCTGAGCAGGAGTGTTTGCTCCACCTCAAAACCTGAACATATAACAACAACCCAAAAGCACCAAAGTGAAAGTGCCGTAACATTCAGTAGATCGTCTTGGAAACAACTCTCAAGATTTTAAGAACAAAAATCAGC
Source organism: Corvus kubaryi (assembly GCF_017639235.1). NCBI lineage: Eukaryota > Metazoa > Chordata > Aves > Passeriformes > Corvidae > Corvus > Corvus kubaryi. The sequence continues at coordinate 7,716,254 of NW_024580670.1, forward strand.
ATTTTGTTCTTGACTGTTCCCTGCAAGTAGAAAGCCTGTGTTCACCTGTCCCTGTGGAAGGCTAGCTACAGCCATAGGATGAGGCTTGGTTTGAATACTTCGTGTTTTCTCAGCCTTCCAGATTTCCACCAGGGCAACTACAACAAAATCTACTGCAGTTTTTCACCCTATTAAGAAGTGACGGGGTCACAGTACTGACTGATACAAGCTGTAAAACAGTCCTGAAACTTGGGGCACCTACAACATACATCTGCTTCAAATGTCAGCCTGATAACATGGGAGTAACAGGGCAGAATTCTCTGGTCTGTGCTTTGCAGGCGGTCAAACCATAATTTAAATAATCCCTCTAGCCTTAACTTTTAGTTATTCTGCACTCAGGCAGGCATTGGGAATATATCATGTCTCAATCTTGTCAGGAAAAAAAAAGAGGGAGGAATAATCAGAACATACTCAAGACATCTTGTGAAGAAGTCACACAGATAAACATTTGGCACAGGGAAAAGACCATACTCATATTAAGAAACTCATCCATACATCTGCTACAACCAAATTTTCCTTTCCTTAGATGTGGAAGTTTCCATTACGTGTGCTGGGGCTTGGGCTATTTACAAAGTCATTTTTCCTCTGTGTTCTTTTGTTAACATATGGTTTCAATGCTTTACTGCTGTATTATTCCTATTTTGTCTTTCAGATAATAAGGATATTGTTGTTACTAAGTACTACGCTAATTGTTTTTGTCTTGTATTAAAAATACGTTGCACTGCCTTATTCTAATTAACTTGAGATTATTATTGAAATAATGATTTTATTATTTTACTACTGGCATTTTACTGCCTTGGAGTCTTAGTTGTACTGAAGCTATTATGACTTTGTAGCAATTGACTAACTACAATTATTCCATTATTCGGCTTCTAGCATTTAATTGGGTGAGTGCAGAAAATACTTTCCTATTACAAGATCTTTGCTTTCTGATTTATTAGAATTAACCTTCAATATACAGAACCTAGACTCAGTTAATTTTTCCCTCTTCTCAAGAAATATCTTATGAGGACCACCATAAGCTTCATTTGGTTTAATTAGGAGGGGGAAAATTTAAAATATATTACGAGATTTATATTAACGCCCTCCAGCACACATCATGGAAGATTTCAATAGCCAACACACTAGCCTCCTCTCCAGATGAGCACCCACTGCAGGGCAGGGCTGTTAAATGTTATTAGCATGAACTATTTTTTATATTGATTTTTGTTGTTCTGTTTCTCCTCTGTCCACTCAATGCATTGCAGAGTTCAGATTTAAGTTTTAATTGAAATTGAAAGCCTTAATACCTTACCCAACCTGCATTTTTCTTGGTGTTCCAGCTACAGAAATCCATCAGGTTTCCCTGTGCTGTGGAGGCACCAGCAGCAAAGCTTGGCTTAGCAGCAACTGAGAAGCATTTGCTGCTGGTTTTACTGATTGTCAGCACAGATATTCTGAGAGGCTCCAAATCAGACCATTCCACTTGGTGTGCTCCTCCCCACAGTGGCAGACCTGTTACTCTACCAGCTGCCTTTTAAGTCAGGACTAAGTGATTGGCATGTCAGGAGACAGCTCAGTCTCGGGTGCCAGCCGGGACTGGGCAGGCACCAGCTCTTGGCTGAGGCACTAGTGCAATGAGCACCGTGCACAGAAGGTGCCTAAAGAACTGCACAAATTGGCAAAGGAGAGTAGACTATCAAAACATTTGTGCAGTGGCCAGTCTGAGGACATTTTTCATCCTCTGATGTGTGAATAGCTAGTTTAGAATCTGGGCACAACGTGTGCTTTTGTGGACAGTCTGGTGGCAATGCCAGAGGGAAAGGAGAGATTTTAAAAACCTAATCAGTAAGCAAACAAATAAACCAACCAGAATGACTGAAGGCTAAAGAGTCCTACACTTTGAACTCCTACACCCTCATTTCCAGCTTTTATTGGCATTAAGTTAGGTCATTAACATTTTATCAATATATTATGTGTATATAATGTTACTGAGATTAATGGACACAGGCAATGCTGCTCTCAAGGCAATCAGAGCTCTGTAATAAGTTATATGCTTACTCTTCCAAAAAGCTGCTCAGTGGTAGGGATGCATGGATTTTTAAACAGCTCAAAGTTTAATATGTTAGAATTAAAAGTGTGACTACACTGCAGAATTAACTTTAAAAGAACAGATACCTTAACCCAGATTAGTATGCTGCTCCTGACAATCGAAGTTTTGAAACCCAAGTAGTTCAGACTTCAGCATATGCTTTAAGTCAATACATATTGAACTCCAAGCGTCTGCTGCAGCTGATTAAGGACAAAGAAAGGACATGATACAATGCTACAGGAATCTTTTTTTGTGTTCCTGAAGAAAGAACATTGCTCATTTTTATTAAGTCTTAAACTTTCTGTTATCTGACTACCTAATACCAGGTATGTTTACTGCCCTTATTGCTGGTTTTAAGCTTGAAGAACATTGCCTCAATTGTCATTCTGCTCATCTACTCTCATTAGAGGCTGCTCTTATTTAGTACATATTCAATTATACAAGTTTTATTAGAAGCCCAGCCAAAACCCAACTGCCTTCCTTTTCTTCCTCTTCCCCACTCTCCATCCTGCTGGTGTAGGTACATGCCTATGGAATATTTTTAGAATTTATTATTAGGATAATTTGCATTTACCTAAGGGAGACCCTGCAGCTTAATAAGCTGACATAGAAGCAGTTAACTATCAAAAGCCCCCCAGCAGCACTTGGAATTTACATTACAGAAATGAGACATAAGCTCCTATCTCCTGGTTAGCTTCCAAATGCCACTACAAAGGAAGAGAACACCTCTAGTCATGGTGATACAGCATAAAAGGAATCTCATGTCACACTGTAACAGGTGTCAACACGAAGTATTAGCTTTTTCTCAAAAGTCTTACAGATTTCTCTCCTTTGACCACCATACACATTTATGGAGAAATTTTAATTCAAAACCCTAGGTGAGGAGACTCACCATGCTACCAGAAATACTTACTTTACACATTCTTTTATGACTGCCTTAACAGCAGGAATATTCTCCTCATTCCCACAATACTTGGTGACAGAAATTCTGAGCAGACTGTGAAAGCTCATGAAGAGCTGTTAATCAAAGCTTCCTAAATAACAGACCACAAATATATAGCTCATTTTATCCAAAAGTGCCTGCACACCCCACCTGTGCTCCTCTTCGTAACCCATCCAGGCACACTGGTTCATGCTGAAGGAACAGGCTGATCCCATTTTCTTACAATACTTGACAGTAATGCAACTTCACACAGCCATTTCCAAAACTATCTCATCACTGTCCAACTTGCCTACAACTCTGCCAACTAGCTTTTTCATACTTCTCCTCCACTGCTATGTCCCATTATATTGGCAGGGAAGCAGAGAAAAGAGCTAGCTTTCAAGTTAAAATTCTTGCTTGGAAGATAAAATAGGATACTTCCCTCGCCCCCCCCCACCCCCTACCCGCCCTTCAACACCCTAGCCCCCATTTCTGATCCACAAGCTGCATTCCCTGAAATGAATCATGTTGGATAACAAAGGTTCCCACGCTGACTCAGATAACTTGGAAGAGGTAGTCTTCCCCCTCAATGTTTTTAAAGGCTGAGTTTTAAAATAGCAGTTCTGTTTAACTTATGATTTTCTTAAAGGTTCAAGAAGAGTTTAATTAGTGAACTGACTGATTGCACCAAGTAAAGAACCTAATTCCCACCATCAGCACATCATGTTCTGAGAAGTTTTTCTCTGGAAAGCATTGTGAAAAATCAGATTAAGCTTCTGAAAAGTATCTCTTATATTTTAAGTGATTACCTCAAATATTTTGAGAAACTATCTCACAACCCTCTCCAGTATAACAGTGATTTAAGGAGATCCACACAGGACTCTGAAATGAGCACTCAGTAATTTTATCATCAGAGTTAACTCCCAGATAATGCACAGGTACTTTTTCTCCCTTCTCTCAAGGAATGAAACCCCACTGCCTCTCACCATTCACTGTGCATCTGACATCCCAGTAGTGGAGAGAAGGTCACCAGCATCTGAAACCACAGCAAACAGCTACATAATTTTTTCTGCCTTGTCCATCATAACCCCTAGTCTCCTTATGATGAAAGAACGGGAACTGAGCAGAAGCAATCAGTCAATGATGGTGCAAATGTCTCTCCCCTGTGATCATAATGACATAGTATCTAAATTTGTTCATCACAGCATAGGTGCATTAAAAATATGCACAGATGTGTCTTTCACACCACCACAAGAAAGATACTCCCCCCGTATTTGCTACATTATGAGATTATACCAATTTGCATTCATATTTTGATTACATCTGACCAAATTCTGTAATGTTCAGCAATTTGTGATGGATAAAACCTGACACCAATCAAAAGAAGCATGAGCTTTGCCATTGACTTCAACAAGGATGTGATTTATCCTAAGTGCTCTGATAAGCAAAGCTCTAAAGAAACAGAGGACCAGACCATAGTTTTTTTCTAAACTGCACAATTTTGAAACAGAATAAGCCCAAATGAATCTACAGATTTAGACCAATAAGAGCAGATTTCCCCAAATCACTGTTATAACTCAGTTAAAGTTTACTGCATTACAGTTGAATGGTATTTCAGTGCTGTGCCTTCTTATTATGTAAAATGTCACAGACCGCAAGTGCAGCTGGGGTTCCTTCCATTCCTCCAGCCCTTCTCTCTTTCCACCTACCTGATTTCCCAGGCTCCTCTTCAAAAATCTTGAAGGATTTTGCATTCAATGCCAGTTGAGGAAACAGCAGAAGGCAACAACAGTTTTTCATTAACTAAATCTTGAGTCCCTGAGGCCACCAGTTTATCCCAGCCAGGGCAACACTGCTATACTGGTATGTGCTTGCAACCTTCCAGGTAAACTGTAACTCACTTTTAGAATGTGTTCAAAGTATACTGCCCTGATATACAGTATCAGGAACATACCACCATGTAGGTCCAGCATAGTTTTGATTAGCTGCACAGATCCTTTGGGAACCCGAGCCCAAGGTCAGACAGAATAAGAGCACATTTGGAACATTTCGTTTAAGTAAGAATAAAAAAAGATTAAGATGGCTATGCAGCACGTGACATATCTTACACTTCAGGACAAGATCAGAAGGTTGACACACTTTCAGGAATAAGATCTTCAGAGATATATAGGAGCTGACATGGTATCAGTTTACCATTTCAAGACATGAGATGTGTTGTGCGCTTCCACGAGTAACAACCTTTCAAATTCCCTCTGCTGTCCCCTAAATAAGAATATTTATATGTATTTTATGCATATATATATATGCATACACACATATATGAGACATTCCCTCATCTTCCTTTACTGTATTTTTCAGCAGTGCCTTTGGCAAAGGACAAAGACTTGAATGGTTTTAAGTTCTGCTTTTTTTTTTTTTTTTCCCCCTAACCTCCAAAGAGTTTTTCCCTATTTAGATAAACACACCCTCCAGAAGAGCACCACCCTAATTGCCCCAGCCAGTTAGATCCATTCAAGCTTAATGCTTGCAATTGCTGGTCTTATGACTGAATCCACTTGTCAGGGAGAGAGCCAAAACTGCTGCTCTCTGACAGCCCAACACATCACCTCTAAAATCCAATATATATGCCAGTTTCTGAGACCTGAATCAATAATTCTCATCAAGAATTCACTGCCACATTGGACTGAGCAGCTCACCTTAATGTCCAAGTCTTGTGTCCCCATGAGACTCCTGCTAATTCAGGAGTCAGCAAGGTTCAGCCTTGGGTCTAATTCCTCCTGTGCTGAATGCCCTGTACTGCACCCACCACCTTTCTGCCCTCCCTCCCAGGTATCCCTGACCCCACTTCTACTGCTCCTCAATCTCAACCTAGATAGTTCTGCAATGTTTCCTGTTCCCTTTTTCAGCTCACATATAAACATTAAATGCATTTTTGTAAGGAGCACAGGAAACCCTTTCCCAGATCTAAGTCTAATGTTTCATTGCTTCGTCAGGTTTCAGTCCTGACTTCTGAGGTAAAAAAACCCATGAAGATTCACATATCCTGGAGTATTTAAGAAGGTGGGAGTCAGTTAATGGGGAAGAGTTTAAAAGGCAATTAGAGAGGCAGAAACTGGACATCTGCTGGCACAGCAGTGCCTAAGTGAAGGGGGAACAACTTTTCAGCATAGTTTGGCAACATCATAGGGAAATTATTTTCATTAATAAAAACAAAGTCAGAGCTTCTGAGCAGCTTTTAGCAATGTTCATGCTGAAGTCACAGAAAAGAGGCAGCACGCTCCTCCAAGTCACAGTGTTGATCCCATTCCTATGAGATTTTACTTGAAGACTAGACAGAAGGGCTACCCTGTACCAGAACAAAAGCTCAGCATCTTCCCAAGAAGCTGCACTGAATTCATTTATGTTACAACAGCTCCTGGAATAGCTGTTGCAATTGCTGTTACCTCCAATGTGGATTCTTGTTCTGGAATAAAACCATTTAAATGGGATACTGGTACAACAGCAGCAACATAAATAAATCACTACAACTGTATCATTTAATTTCCTTGAGTGGCCTTTAAAATGATAAAAACCTTCTTGTCCTCCAGAAGACAAGAAGCTGGTGTCATTTTTTAATACATTATGTACGCAGAATATTTCTGTTTGGACACTCAGACATGCAGAGAATGCCTACTTTAAAAAAGCTTCACCAGCTCAGACTCAATACACAAAACAGCTGTATTCTATTAAGTATGGAATATAAATATGTTTTTCTATTTACAAAAATACCATGTCAAACACACTCCTCTTGCACGTAACAAACACATGGAAACCAAGGTACCTAACTGGGCTGGGACATCTGTAAAAAGCCTATCTGGAGAATAAACTTGTTTATGAGAATAAAACCCTCACGAAATAGCTCAACTAAGCTGGCGAGAAAATTAGGGCAGCAGAAAAAAAACACTGGGATTTTTTTCCCCTAAACAAATGGCTTCATATTTCAAGCAAGCACAGGAGATGCCGGGGGGCTGGTGACAATCATCACTGATGTGAATGATGGGATATGTCAAGGAGAGAGAAATGTCATGTGGGAAATGTAATTAGCCACTACAGAAGGGGGCTGACACCTCCCCACCACTCACATGCCAAAAAGCCCAAAATAAAATTACAGCTCCTATTCACTCATTTGCTGTTTGATATTCTTGCACCAGATATAATTATAAACACATCAACTTTTCTTGAAGCACCACAGCACTCCAGTTACTTCCAGACCAGGTGTTACCTGAAGACATTTAATGGGAAAGGATCAACTGATCAACTGCTCCAAATTCATTTGGGTTACTCCACAATAAATCACTTTCTTTCCTCATTAAGGTAGCTAAAAGGCAAAATGTGTCAATAACCATGAAATTTAATGGATCCTTCCTGTGCAATAGCTTTTTAGACTTAGCTGATGTTACCTACTCATTAACATTGTCAGATCATATAAGCATCTTTAACAGCAGCAACAGAGCAACATCTATATTTGCTGTACTAAAACCCCTGGCCAAATTTTCTGTTGTAGATTCAACAGGTTTGCAGAGAGAAATTTACCTGGCATCCTTTGCATCTGCTCAAAACTGCCTTAAGTTCACAGGGCACAGCTGAATGTGACATATTCTTGTTTCCATTCCAGGGTGCAGGGGCAGCAGAGGAAGAAGGGAAAATACAGAGATTCTGACCTTTCAGAGATAAGCTGGAGGTGTGGGGAAAACTTTTCCCCAAGGTGCTTAGGAGGTATCCTGGAATCAAGGTTTGCACAAAAAGCAGACGCGCTGCCTTGACCATAAGCAGGAGTTGAGGCGAGACCCACTGGCAGAGCACTGCAACTCTGCATCTGATAGTTGGCTCAAGCTCTGTAATCCCTTGCCCTAAGCCAGTTTCCAGGCAGACCCACTGAAACCTAACAGATTTAATAAAGTCATCATCTCCAGCACCACGAGAGGATTAGTTGTCATCATCCCCTCTCTGCCTCCCATTCCTGATATACTGAAAAAAAATGAGGTTTTGAACAACCTCCTGAAGGGTGGGCAGGTAAACAAGCCCTCAAATCACCATAATATTGGTGCACTAAAACACCTTCTGACTTCCTCGGAGTGTCAGCTTTGTTAACCCACGGTGTCCCCCAGTGCTGTACAGATTTCTGTGCAGAAGATGCAATACATCTTTCCCACATCCCACTTCCCCTGGCAGGACTAAACTCCACCCAAAAAGATATCCTTAATATTATCTTAGAGACATGCAGAAAAGGGTCCCTTTTCACTAGGCACTGTAATATATGCAGAAGGGGACATGTTCCACCTTCCACATGTTTACAGTCTAAATAGTTCTAAAGCAAGAGGCTTATTCAGAGTTGCCCAAAAGCCATGAACAAGCCCAGGTTCTTAGATTTCCATTAAAGCAATTGAACCATATTTTCACCCTTGAGACACCTTTGTCCTCAAGAGCAGCCCACACTGCACAAGAACACACAACTTTTCTCATTGAGCCTTGGTCAGATTCACCTGTCAGACACTTCCTGGATATCCCTACAAAACAAAATCCCAGTGAACTGGGTATTGCAGCATTGGTGATGCTCCACCACAGAGCAGCTCATATCACTGAATGCTGTGTGGCTCTCATAGCAGAACTGCTCCTGCCATGATGCACAACGAGAGCAATGAGGAAGGGGAAATCATGCATAGCCACTTTCAAATGTCAGGTAAGTAGGCTCCAGAAGCACAAGGAAGAGATAATTCAGACAAAGATTGTTCTTAAAAGGTGCCTATAGTTTTCGTCTCTGAAGAAAAACCTGTGTGGAATGAATCTAAAATATTCTTCAAATGCTTCAGTGCTCATGTAGCTGGGTTAAAGGTGCCACATCAACAGCAACATCAACACAATGCTATGCAATCCCTTTTTCCCTTTTTTAAATAGGGACCTTTGACTATTGTTTCCATAATCTTTCCTCTCCATCCCTTACTATATCTCTACAAACGTTAGTTGGTTTCTTCAAGTTTACTTGTTTGGGGTCACATTAATTTTTAAATAATACAGGTAAAAAAATGACTGTAAACAATGTCCTTGTAAATAAATTTGCCAAGAAACTGATTACATGCATCCAGCCATAAAAACTAGTTCTTGAATGTGACCTAAGAAACTTGAAACAATACAGCCACTCTGGTTTGGTTTTTGGATTGTTTTTTGTTGTTGTTGTTTTTAATTGTATAAACCGAATTTCTCTGTTTAAGTTCTACTATGCTGTCTTTTGGGCAACTTGTTATTCAGTGGACATAAATGGGAGAAATTGCCTTTCGAAATGCTGCATGTTCTGACAAGACCACAAGCAAATATACAGTCCCCAAAGACTCAGAGGCCTTTGCAGTCCTATTAATTGCTAGAGGAAAGCAACCATATGGCAAGACAGTAGCATGCTCTGTGAGTGCACAGCGGGAAATATGTAGCTAACTGGGAACTTTTTATAAATGACAGGGGGAAAAAAGACAGAAGCTGCTAAATCTATAGATTATTCATTAGAAATTCAGTAATAGATTAGTGCATTTGTAATTACTGAGGTTCATTAAAGAACAGGGCTTTTTCTAGATAAACTAGAAAACTTTCATCCTTATCATTACAAGAATAATTGAAATCTTCTTTCTATTAAAGTTTAGATGGCTTTAAATACCTCCCTTCAAAACTATAACAGCATGTAATTTAATGCTTACATAGGCAACAGAATACAAATTACATGCTCGCTACTTGACAGATGCTACACCTGCATGGTACACACAGCCTCTGGGGCACACCTGAAGTCCACAGATTCCAAAGCAGTTGGATTTGAGCCATTTGCTCTGGGTGTGGGAGCCCTTGGGCTGTAAGCAAGGCATGCTTTCCTGGCACAAGTGAAAGTTCAGGCATTCTCCAAGCTCTCCCATTCCATTCATTCCTCTCCCTGCTCAAAAAACCCACTTGGGCTGGTGCAGCTGTCTGTGGGTTCAAGTGGGGAACCACACTTAAGCCAAAAAAAGTCTTCAGCAAAATAACAGTTTTCTTTCATGGTTATGTTTAGTTTAGCTCATTTCATTGACTGGGGTCACTATGGAGGCCCATAAACATCATGTGGTGCCTGAAGTGGTGTCAACACAAGGGACGAGGAGGCAGCAGCAGAAGGAACACGCACTGCCCCCATATCAGAAAGGCTGCAAACCATGCTCTGAGCAGGTATGCGATTGACTCCTGTCTGCATTTCCTCTTGGCATTTACTGCACGGAGAAGAGCCTGCAACAGCTTCGTAGCACCAATCCCAGCCACGACAAGTTCTCAAGACAAAAGGTGACCCTCACAGAAACCACAGATGTAAATATAATCCCCAGCACATAGGTACAGACTCACCATGACATCCCTGGATATGTGCAACAGCAGGAGCAGACAGACATGGGGATTTTATAAAGCCTTTCAACACAACTGTTTGTATTGGGACTGTACAGAGGTATGGATAGAGATAAATAGAGCACATTCCCCCTCATCTCAGTTTCTCCCACGATTGCAGCATCCTGCTTGAGCTCCCCAGGCTAAGTGAGCACTTGTCTGGGGTTCACAACACAGCCAGAGCTGCTAATGGTGCCTTTCCTTCACAGAAAGGCCAGCATTCAGCACGGCTGGAACAGCCACTGTAATCCATAGGAAACAAGGCACCAAAGCTCTCCATAAACCTAACAGACATCACCTGCCTCTTGCTAAAGGCTGTCAAACAGACCCCATGGCTTCTCAAACTGTCTTCCCAAATCCTCCCAGCCTTACTGTTTAGCTTTTCCACTTGATTAAATTTAAGTTTCTTGCACCAGGAATAGAGAGAACAGATTTCTTTCTTGAAGCCCATTATTGCACCTCCTGGCAACCTTCTTCAGGGTAACTAGCCGCAAGTCAAGTCCACTCAGTCACTCCACCTCTTCCCTTGAAGCTCAGTGCCCCAAACCAGACACAGAGAATTCCCACGGGTCTCAGGAACAGCACGAAGTAGAAGGATGACACCAGGTAACCTGCAGGCAGCACAGCCAACGTGACGTGATGGCTGTTTCTCACAAGGAGTTTTGATTTCTGTGGAAAGTGCTCTCACAGCAATGGCATTGCTGACTCATGTTCAGCTTGTGACACACCACAGCTCCAGATATTTTTTTGCAAGCCTTCTGCACAAATCCAAGTGATTGTTCTACATTTGTCTTCAATGAATCACATCCATTTTTTTACAAGATTATTTATGTGATGTATTTACAGCCCAGCCTAGCTTCACATCATCTGCAGGCTTAATAAGGACACTCCCTTCTGTATCATCCAAGTCATTATGAAAACAGAAATATTGAACTGAACTGGTGCCAGCACAGACCTTTTCCAAGCCATGCTCTGTACATTATCCCATACATTTCTGAAAAAAACCACCGGTAAGTAACCTCTCATCACTCTTATGACCATTATCTAGCCAGGTTTGCATCCAACACCCAAGCAAGACACTGATCCACAGCAAGATACTGATGTCAAGATCTGTAAAAATTGCCTCTCCTTTATCTCCAATGGATATTAACCTAGTGTAGAGCAAATCTGACGTATACCTGTCAAATTACTAGCAAGACAGTAACTGCAGTATGGGTATCAGCTGGTTATGAAGTAACACTGAAAATGCACATGAATGACAAATAGCCGAAGTAAAGTTGCTCCCACAAGTCTCCCAGAAGCAGCCTGGGCCACACAGGCCCTGCAGTTCTTCCTGCTGCCTCTCCGTACTGAGGTGCCACCTGATCAACCCTTTTATCTCTGCTCTTCACGCAGGCAATGGCAAAGGGCGGAATCAGCAGGCTTACCATGACTACCCTGGAGTGCATGTTAGGGATCCATTTTCAAGGAAAGAGATAAATTAATTATACAAGACTAAACACACGGTCCAACCATCCAATCCCCCAACCTGCAGCATCAACACTGACTCCATGGGGCAGGAGAGCTTGAGGTGAATATCTGTCACACACTTGCCGTTCTGCTAGTAGTTACTTTTGATACATAGTTTGCAAATTTAAAAATAAAGCAACAAAAAACCCCCCACCAAAACCACAACATTTAAAGAGGAGAAGTAGCATGGTCAAGCTGTTTTTAGGCTTTTATGGCTTTGTACCATATATTCTTTTCCATTTCACAGGGAAAGTGAAGCTCTCGGGGTGTTTCATGAAGAACAGCAGTACCGTCCTGGCAAGTCTTTCCATATTTCAGCATAACAGTGCAACACACAGATTCATGTCCTATGTTTAAGTCTAGACACACAAAAACTCATTACAGGAAGCATAAATGTCTAAATCAGAGCTGAATTACTGGGAACTGAGATTGCTTGCCACATCCCAATAGACAGTATGTCTTACGGTCCTAGGATCTATTCACCTGGCTGATATTCACTCCTTCATTTCACATTCAAAAATGAATATTTATAAACAAGTTCAGGCATGCAAGCAAAACAGGAAGCCACAGAGACTGCAAGGGCTAGGCAATACATGACATTTTAAGATTGGTATTGAGCTCTGGCTTCCTGACAGTGACAGTGCCTCATAACTACTTAAAGGAAAATATTTCCCACTGCCTTACCCAGGCACCGTCTCTCAAATCATCTTTTGGTCTAAATCATGCCTTTAGTACAACTGAAAAGAGGGGAAGGGCAAGATTAGCCAAGTGTTCCACCAGAGGAACAAGGATGGCAAGAAATTGTCAGGAATTGTTTTGGGCCATGTCCGCATTACTTCATGATTCCTCCCACTTGGGAATTTCTTTCCTGCTCTGCCCAACAAAACTTTTGGATGGGCATGTGGGCTTAGATGATGCTCCTTCAGAGCCCCTCCTTGGAGAACAGGAGGGTGGCTTTGCTCTGGAGCCCACAAAACTGTTTGCTCACACTTGTTACTGCACTCTCTTACCCCTGTTAGAGCCTCTGAGACTGTTCAGTGTATTAACCTAATTTTAGGAGCCCCTTTTTAGTTGTTACTCGAAAGGAAATCACTGTGCTCTCCTGTCATCAGCGAGGCTCTGCTGTTCTCCCTCCTTTGTTCTCTTTTGTTTCACTGAGTTAAGCTTATCTTTTGCTTTTGTTTTCCTGCAGTAGTAAAACTCCATTACGATGCTTGGCAGACAATTTAAGCTACTGTGACAATCATCTTTGTAAAGGGAATCTGCTTTCATAAACCCTTTCTACATGACTAAATATTCTTTTCTGAGCTAGAAGTAGGCAAAGATTCCACCCTCCCTGCTATCAAGCTCCTGATTTTAAAGCTACTTAAAAATAAAAAGAAGAGCAGCAGCTGTTTGCAGAGGATTGTTCTTTTTAAGATATCCACAATACCCTCCTCAAGAACAATTCCTCCTCAAAGACTTCTTTGTTATTTCTCCCTCATTCTGTTTCTTTTCAGAAAAGGGGTAAAGCAACACAAGATACAAATCTTCAGGGTCTTCTCCACACTCACCTCCCAGAGTGCACCATAGCCCAGACCGTTCACAAACAGCTTAAATGAGTTGCAGAGGGATTTTTTCCTTGTTGTGTGTTTTATATAGAAATACTACATTACTTTTTTAATCTTCCCTTCGGGTTTAGAACCTTATTGGCTGACATTTTTTAAGTTTTTCTCTAAGGACCAAGGATTCTGTCTCCACTAACAGGCAAACAACTCGCACATGAATACGAAAAACCCAGACAGGCTTCTCATCCAGTCCTGTGTCTCCAGGAGCCAGGAGTTTCAGGGAAGCAGTACCGTAGGTTTCTGATTAAATATCACAAAAATTGGAATAACCAGTACAAAGGAGTCAAACCACAGTAGGTCATTAAGCCCTGAAACAGCCTCCTTCTTACACTTCCCTCTGTCCTGTTCATCTCCTATGAATTGCACTGCTCTAACACACGGGAAAAGCATGGTGTGGAATCATAAACACCACACCAGGGGCTTCCCAGGAGGTCATGCAACAATTCTGGCACCAAGGGTGGCCTGAACTTGTCTCCATGACTAGAAAAAAGCAGCAGCAGCAGCACCGTGTGGTAAATAAAACTGAACACAGACCCAGCAGAAAATTAGTTGGACATAGGGGGTACAGAGAGAATAGAAGTATGTCGGATCCCTACTGGTAGCTAATACTAGAAAAGACAGAAAGCTTTGCTCAGTGCTGCTCACAACTGGCTGCTGGCACACTAGGCCTTCCCTCAGACTGGCAGAGAGGAGCACTGATCAGATGAACAACAGGAGAGAAGCAAAACTAACTCTGGCTTTTACTAAGTGAGAGACCTAAGGCAGTAAAAAATGGATGTACCAGTGATGAGACAGGAGGGGAAGGTTCTTTAAATTTGAGAGTCCCTCATAGCATGTCAGGTTGCATAAGAATTAGAAAAAAACCCACCAACACACAACAAACAGCCAAACAGGCTAACCCTACATTAAAATTTAAAAAAAACCCCAAAAAACAAAAAACCCCCACCGTTAAAAATTAACACTTCATTATATAGCTGCCAAGAATTTCACATGACGGGGAAAAACCCCTAAACTGTCTACCATGAAATATTAAACTGGCAAGGAAGAACACGGAAGGATCATATGTTGCTGCTTTCCTAGTAGCATTTTTCTAATTCTTTACCACTTGTTTTCATTTCATCAGGAGTTTTTTCCTATTAGCTATTTCATTAGTGAATAAAGCACGTTCTTAAAAAAATAAATCACAGCTCACAGGCCCTGACCATGACCAGAAATCCACCAGGCTCAGTCTTGTACAGCCACAGAGACACTCTGGTGCCCTCTCAAGGAGCTGCTACTCTACTTTAGAAGCAAAGGTAATAGGTGAAAATGCCAGAGGGAGAAGGCACAGAAGACCACATCATGCAGTTATATAAGTGCTCAGTTTAGGTCATCAAAGCAGTGGAGAAGGTAAAGATTTAAGGGACTTGCTGAAAATGTTTGGCAATATTGGCTGGGGGTTGACTGATGACTTAGAAAGGGCAGAGTCATGGGTCACTGAAAAAAAAAACAAACCCACAGGCTCAACAAACTTTGATACAAACCTGTCAGAGGCAATTGCCTCTGCAAAACCCTGTAATTACAGCGTAGGTTAAATTCCAATGACTAAATTCACAGAGCTGTTTTAGTACATTTTAGTAGACATCCCTGGACACTGCACACTGATTACTCCAAACTTCAGTATCTTTTAAGTTTCTACATGTTTATTTAGCTGTTCTTTCTCCCTGGAGTGAATATTATCCTGTCTTAAAGGTTTGATGTAAAATCAAACAGAACATTGTTTGGCAAGGCTTTGCTCTTCCTTTTAAGACTGCTACTTCTCAAAAAGACATTTCAAAACACAAATATACCAGGGCATCTAAATAGAACTGACCTTACTTGGACATTAAGTTCTCCACACATCTGCCATCTCTCCCTCAGATCTTTTTAAATTGCACCTACTGGGTAATAAACTATGCTCTCCCACAAAGGCACTGCTGCTTCATCCCCCGGGTTGGGGAAAGGATCAGCCACGAGCTGCACAAAGACTGTCTGCTGAGTGCATCCTATGTAACCGCTCAAGCAAATGTTTGGCTTGCTCAAGCATAAATCTATGTTTAATGTTAAACTTATGTTTAAATTCCCTCCAAAAACTCCCCGCAGTGCCACGGTTTCCTGGGCTAATTTAACCAGCTGCACAGAGCCCTCGCAATCAGTGGCACAAACCTCGTAAAGCTGCTGGCTCAGGGAGAAACCAGAAACTGTAAGCAGCCTTGCCTTCGGAGCTGGCGGTGCCACAGACTGTGCAAAGCCTTTCGTCTGAAGTGCCATGTTTAGCTCAGGATCTTGCCTGGTGCACAAGCTGAATCTTCACCTCAAAGGTGCCCCAGGCTGCTCAGCAAGCAGCTTTCCCCCTCCTTAGAGCACAGCGACCTCCAAAGCACTGAGACAAAGCACAAACCCAGGTGCTTTCTGCCATCGGATAGAGGTCTCTCAGAATAGTAAGGCACAAATTAAAAAAGGCAAAGCAGCAAACCTCAGAGCTTCAGAACTCACTGCTGCTCTAGAAGGGTGTTTCTGACGCATCAGACTATCAAATGGTGATACAAAGCTAGGACTAAACCGAGCTGCTGTGTGAAATACCCCATTCTTGCTCTGTATCACTAGGCTGTTCATAGCCCAATTCCCACATGGACATGGATTTGAGGCAACAACAGCTTCGAGGTGTCTACCAGAGATGGGAAAGTTAAGATTTCTTATTTGCAGAGACATTTTATCAATTAATTTGTGAGATTATATCATATACTGCTGAATATTAATATATCACAAAACTGTTTCTATAATACTGTCATCTGTTGTAAAAGAGTGCTAAAGGCATTCTAAAGTGGTCTCAGTGAACTGTTCTTAAAAATTAGTAGTAAAACTGTGAAAACAAGTTTCCCTAAAAGCATTGACCTAAAAATTCTTCACACTTTTGTTAATCCAAAAAAAAAAAAAAGGTTTTCCTTTTTATTTCAAATGAAGCAGCTCTACCACCGGATTCTAAGTTGCTCCACCTTTAAAGATGCTCACAAGTTCTTGACTTTTGTCAGATTATTAGAAGTTCCCCTTTAAATTAACTTGTTAAGGTCAAGCAACTGTACTAGAGATCCAAAAAACGTGCTGAAAACAGGAATCCAAAGTTTCCCACTTCCATAGGGAAGCCCTCCTGACTATCCTCTGAAGAACTGCAGTGGTTTACCAACACATAATTGACTACTTATTGGAGAGTCTTGCTTCTTAATGGGTTTGAATGTTCTGGGTTACCCTTCTGGGGGATGGTCAGAAGAGAAAATAAAGGACAAACTCCCCACTCCTTGACCATGGCAGCTGCTCCAGCTCCATACAAGTGTGTTATTGGAATTCTGGTTTTGACTGAAGGTGAGGTTTAACTTGGGATCGGGGAATAATTAGCTTTACAAGAAAATGCTTCGTTAAGCTGGAAAAGACAGTGTTTCAAAACTTGCCAGCTCTGATGTCTCTTTCAGCTTTAACAAATCTACTAAATTAGATGCTTGTTTTGGGAAGAGCTTTTGTTGTGTCCTTTTTTTCCCACCCCCATCTTGGCAGAACAATTCAGAATTGCTATTAGGTTCAGCCAAGATAAATAACTGGTCTTCAGGAGAAAGAATCAGGTCGTTTTTATTTAACAGGAGATATACACACTGTATCAGTGCCTTCCTTCAGTAAGTGGTGAGTCTGAGCCACTGACTTCAATTCCATTACATGCAATAAGAGTAATATTCCTACTGGTATGTTTTATGTTTCCTGCAGCATTGCTAGCAAGGTGATTGCCAGACTTGTGTGTTCATGGAGATATGTGCTTAATTGCTGAAAAAAGTCTATATTGCTTGCCATTAATGGCAAGATTTATTAGACAGTAAAATAATGGGTTTCAATCCTGAAAGTCCAAGACTAGAGTGAAAAATATTAGAAGGCTCTACCCTATCATTCAATGAAGAATAATTGTGATTGGCAACACAGACAAGCAATCTTCTTATATAACCAAGATGTTTTCCAAGACACGGAGCCCTCGGCAGTGTGCTCTGCCATGCACTCTCTCTCATCAGGTTTCTCAGAGTTCTATGAAGGATCAAGGTAAAACAAAATCACACATACACGAGAACTTTGCTCTGTTACTTTTTCCTCAGAAGCCTTTTTGTTCACTCTAAGCTAACAGTTCAGTAATAGCCAGAGGTGGTTGCTTGACAAGAGACTGACATTTAAACACATCTACATACTAGAACATAGAGCAGTAACATTAATTAACTATTACTTTCACATCAGCTGTGAATATAAAGCAATGGAAAAAAGATTAGCCACTCCTTTTTCATTTAGTTGCTTTTATTTCTTCTTGCCACTTTCACTTCAGAGAGAAAGGGGTTATGGCAAAGAAATCAATGGCTGAAATGGCATATGACTCCATACAGGTTGCTCTAGCGTTTCAGAGATGCCAAGTCATGAAATAAGCAATATAATTTAAATTATCATATATGGTCCATTCTAATTTTTGTATTCTTAAAAACGAGTACTTGGAGTGTATTGGAGCATTTCAATCTTATGGGGTTCTTTGTTAGCACTTCCCTGCTCTTCCAGGCTTGTGTAGAGGTAAGGACAGCCTCAGAGTTATAGGTGACTCTTATAGCACAAGCTGAGATCCAAAATGGTCTTTTTCAGTACAAGAAAACCTCACTACTCCTCCTCCTCCCTCCAAGAACTGAAAAAAACCCCGAAGTATAGTTTTAAGGAACAAAGATTATGCATGAACTTAAATTTAGGTAAGCAATTACAACATTCACCTGCAGATGAGCAGGTTGAAACGTCCTTTCTGGCAGATCTGGATCTCCTATTCACCAAATGTCCTTACACTACAGAGCTACAGGATATTCTAAGGGCAGCCCCACATCAAAGCTACTCATTCTGCCTAACAACTACTTGCAAAAAGCATGTGCTGGAGCTCCTGTTCCCCTACTACCATACTCAATACTACCATACAAGAATATCTCCATATGCTGATGCTACTAGGCATCAGCATATGGAGATATTCTTGTTTGCTCACTTGTTCTCAAATAATATATACCAAATATTTGCATAAAATATTTAAATATTCATTGGATCAGAAAAAGGCTCAATTGTCTAGTGCTTGGAGAATTTGCCATGGGCAGAAAAATGGGAAGAGAAAAGAACTCAATTTCCAGATTCTGTTAAAATGAATATTTAAACTAAGAAGAATAGAAGAGCTTCAGTGGAAAGTAACTAACAAAAGACCTAACCTAGAAGGGCAGAAAACATATTTGATTGGCTTGAAATATTTCATGTCCCTGGAACACTACTGCAGCAATATGTGGATATGCTGACAATTGCCACCTTCATCCAGACAAGCTGACGACTTCATCTGAGTAAGTAAATTAAAACACAAAACAACAGACAGCTGTCAAAATACAAAACAAATCTTGTCCCTCTGACATAAAGAGACCTGGAAATCATGCATAACACAGATGGAAATTGTGCCAAATCGTCACAACCAGTGAAACCCTGCTGATGCTAAAATGTTATTCCATGCAGTCTTCCCACAGTCGGATCAGGGAGCACAGGTCTTAACAGGGTGCTGCAATGACAACACAGAGGAAATAAGAGCTGAGTGAAAGGGTGAGTTTTAGTGCCTAAACTGATTTGCAGTGCCCTCTTCAATAAGTGAGGAGACACCCTTCAAATTTCTCAATTTTGACAGGTATAAAAAGAGAGCAAGGACAAAGAGAACAAGAAAGATGACTAGACAAATAGTGAAATATTTTGGAAAAGAGAGCTAAATTATTAGGCTAATCATATGGGGCAAGTGGTAAACTTCCTTGGGGAAGGAGGAGAGGAAATACACATCACTCTTCAAAATAAGGCCAAAGTTGCATTCTCTTTTCACTTCCATCACTGCATGAACTCCTAGGAGCTATGAGGCTGCTCCATGATGGAGCAGAACTGACCCAGTGGACAGTACTTGTGGGTTGTAGAACTGCATTAATGTACAGGCTCTTTATCATCTTTCCATCAGCAGAGCCATGTTCAGGAGACACTTCCCGTCCCCTGCTGCTGGAATGTACATCTCCTGACACAAATCAGTGGGAGCAGCTGCTCTTCCTGCTCCACTTACTCACAATCTCCCAAAGGTACACAGGAGAAGTCCTGCTGGAAGAGGACACTGGCACTGCAGACACTGATTTACCAAAATATGAATATCGATCTAATATTGATATCCAACTGAGATGGACAAAAACTCTCTAACAGTTTAGAGTTAGAAAGTGTATGTTTTATTTGGCGCCAGGCACTGCGTGGGATGGCTCCCTAAGATGCAGGACCCCGATACAAGCAAACATGATACCTTTTATTTCCAAATATTATGAATATCCAAAATACAAATGCATATTCATAACATTAACACCTCCCATTCTCCGCTTCGTATGGAAATGAGCTTAAATGTCATTAAGCATGCATAGTGTGTGTCCTGAATGGAGTCGGTGGTCTTGAATTGGGTCAGTGGTCCCAAAAAAGATGAAGTAACTCATCTTCCTCATTTTGACCCTTTTGCTTCTCTGAACTTTAACAACCCTAATTACTTTAGTGACCTGTAGGTTTCTTCTTGCATGACTTTTGGATGGGTTCCCACAAAGGGAGGAAATTGGTAATTGTCCTTGTTCCCTACACCAACTTATCAATGTTTCTACTCCTCATTCTAAGCACAGCTAGGCAAACATGCAAATGACAGATAATCAGTTATTTGGAAATCAGTTACTAACATCTAAAACCCTATTTCAGGTCCAGCTCTCCTAACTATTTTAATTAACTCTCACTGGGCCCAAATTCTTTCTTATTCTACCCATTCCAACACAGCTAGCCTATAACTAAAATCTTTATGTTTCTTCTAAATCTATGTTTCAACATGAGGTGGATTTTCCCTTGCTATGAGACAGCAAGTCCTCAATCCAGGTACATATTTAGAGGAAAAACAGAGATGTACAAAATCTGGCAGAAGGCAAGTTTAGTGTCTCTTTCAGTCTCCAAATCCCTGTTATTCTATCAGGAGAATGTATCCATTAATGTAGCATTGAATAGTCACTAGTGCCCCAAGGAAGACTTTGAAAAAAAATTCTATTTAAAGACAAGCCTGTTAATGTGTCATCTACAATATGCCTCTCTTACTCCTGGGAAATTTGCATGAAAACAGGATTGTTATTGCTCTGCCATTCTTGTGTTCCTACTGTTTATTTTCACTGGAAGAGGCATGTTACCTACCCTGCCATCCCTGCACACCAAGACTCCCATAAAATAAAAAAAAAATTTAAAAAACATTGAAGGGAGTTTTAAATGCAACCTCACTGCAGTTTCAGCTCACGTTCTTGAAATCCCTGTTTTAGTAGCAGGGAAGCTCACATGCCAAAGGAAACAGATGCTATAAAAGCCAATAAAAAACAAATAAACATAAATAAATAACATTTTGTCACCATTAGTGAAAGTTTGTGATTATGTGAGTATTTAATAGGAGCAAATACAATTCCAACAAGAAAAAAGTACCAACACAAAATAGATACGACAAAACTGAATGGAAGAGGCAGATCAGAGCACTGGAACAGGCTGCCCAGAGAAGTTGTGTAGTCTTCTCTGGAGATGCAAAATCCTGGATGAGATCCCCTGCAACCTGCTCTAGGTGGACCCGCTTTAGCAGAGGATTTACGCTAGATCACCTCCAGAGGTCCCCTCCAACCCCAAATCATTCTGTGATTGAGTCAGCTCAAACAAAAAGAGACTGTAATTTTAAGCTAATATTTCCCAAGTACACAATTTTTTACATCTGTGTCCTGCCATGCCTAACTGAAGTCCTCCTCTTCAAGGAGGTAAAAGTAGAAAACACCAAAAGGATTGAAGGGGAGTTAGGTTACAGGGACAGTGACAATTTACTCGATGGTTCAACATAAGCTTCCATGCTTTTTTCATTGCATTCCTCATTTTCACTGTTACACATGAATTTCTCTGCATTTTCAAAGACATACATTCACAACAAAAAGGTTCACAGAAGGGTTTATTGTTTAAGACTCCATTTGAAACAGACTGATCTGCAGCATCAGTGCAGCTGCCGCATATGAAGCATTGCATTCTAAAAATCCTTTATGACATTTCTCTTTAGACATGAATCAGCAGACTAACAGATGTCTCATTCACACCATGTTTTGAGTTTCAGCTTTACTAATAAAATTAATTTAGGGCCAAATTGTATCTTGAGTCACACACAGAACTCTTGGTGACTTGCATATCAGCCAAATACATGCATGGGAGAAGGGAAATTTGATTTTAATGTCGTCTTTGTAACAGATTGCTAATTTAAGGAGACAGATTGTGATGTCCCTTAGTTGTGTTGCACACTACCTTACATCACAAATAATCCCACTGAAGACAGCAAGACTTCTGAAGTTCCATATACTCCTAGGAGGGTCAAGATCTCACAACCTGCCTGTTCCTAGTGCAGACTGACTCTGAATCTTAAGAGACGCCGGGATGCAGCTTTCTGAGCTTTTTCTCTTTGTACAACCATGTGTGCTATCCTGGCAGGACCTGCTGTGTTGTTGCTGAGTTTTGTCACGCAGTGCTCAGCACAGGCAGCAGCTGTCAGAAAAGGAGATGAGGAAGCAGCAGGGAAGTCTGCTCTTTCCCACAGGTTGTTCAGTCTTCTGCAGGCAGATCCAAGCTTGCCTGGACCAGAGCCTGTGCAGCCAAACTGGATTTCCTCACTTTAGCCAATAATCCTCTGTGTTAACTCATGGCCACAGCTACCTCTAAGAGCTCAGAGCACAGCCACAGCTGCTGGAAGCAGAGCCTGAATTCACATTTTTCTGCAAACACACCCCCAGTTCCTGACAGAGGCAATTTTGAAAAACAGTGCTGTTCCATGAGAAGCAAGCCATTGTACTGAGGGTCCTTTTAATCTCCCAGTTTTCTCAAAGGAATGTCTCAACCATGCCCTGAACAGATCTTCCAGTGAGTAATTTTTTTTTTAAAAAGTCAAAATCAATGTACTGTAGCACTGGTGTAACATCCAGTCTAATGCTCCCTCATTCCCTTCACCTCAAATACCTTCTGTAACTTGGAGAAGCAACTTCTGTGCAAGTGACATGATGTTAAAAAAACCAAGCTACTGTTGGCAGAATATTTGAGAGCTTCCACTCGCATGACTTCAATCCCCAATCACATTCTGCTTCACACTGCTCCAGGAACACACCCACATTTTTAAGTCCCATACTGTCTCTAGCAGTGACTGATTTTCTTTGGAACCAACATAAGTTTTTTTATTTTTATTTATGAAACTTTTGACTTCACAGTTAACTCTAAGGACCCAGATGTACAACAAGCTTCACATGTTCTAACAAAGTGAAAACAAGATTCCTTAACAAGTAGGATGTAACAAGAGGTGAGAACAACTTCCTACTTGAAAAATAACCACCTGGAGGGCAGTTGGCTGTAACCACTGATAGGGCTAAAGATAGTCAGTAGTTAAAGCACAAGGTCAGTGAACTCCATGCATTCAGCATCTAAAGTCTGTAACTTTCTCAGGAATATCAGCGGGTTTTTTCACTTAAGCCTGTCAAGCTAACATTACTTCTATACTTCCATGGTAGGTCTGCTCTTCCCATGTTTGCTTCCCATTTAGTTATGGCCAATGTTTATTCAGTGAAGAGATATCCATCCCCTGTTCTGATAAACTAGATAAAAACCTGTACCAAAAATCTGATATTGGTATTAGCAACATTCAGAGTGTGATTCTTCCTTCACTTATTCAACAGCTTGGGCTGGTTCACTAGCATTTCTCTGGCTACTTTCAGTTATTCTCCCCACCTGCAGAGATCACTGAGCTGTATTACTGCTCCCTTTTCCATAATATTCTGAGGCTGAATTCAACTATGACTTTAATATAAATAGCAAAGAAACAGTGGCTCCTTGAATTTGTCGTTGGGATATCTGTTTTACCAGCAGACCCATTTCTGCTATGATTACATAGTTAAAGATGCAGAACATATTGTATGGCTTTCACCTATCACTTGTGATAGGCTACTTCTGTAAGCATATGGTTTTCAGCATTTTAGAAAAGTCTTCTTGATGGTTCATTGCAAGATGCGAGTCTCTGCTTTAGTAGCCTGTAAGCTGAACCACTGCAGTGTGAAATTCAAGAATACCAAACCAGAGGAAGAAAAATATACAAGAAATCCCAGGAACAAAAAGTTTAAAAAGGCTGGCACAAAAACTGCTACAGACTCTCATGTGTCCAGTTTTCCTGGTGTTTTTGTTGCCCCCCTTCTACCCCAAAATGCCTTTCATGTACTGTAACCTTCACTTGGGTTTCATATCCTGTTTCCCATTACATTTTGAATTGTTACATTTATATTTAAAATCAGTCTCAAATCAGTCCAACATATATTAATGACCTCTAAATAATTTAGGAGGCATTCAGAGCATAAGGTGAGCCTCTACCAGATACTCCAAAGCTCTTTGACAGAAGGCCAATATTTTGCATGGTCTTAGCAGGTACTATCTCAACGTCTTCTTTTCCTTGGCCTGTGTTAGTTCCTAAGTGGGTCAAGAGTTGTCTTTGGGTTTTGTACTTTTAAATACCCTGAAAAAGCTTTCATTTAATTTTGAACAGAAGGAGACGAGAGTATTGCTGATTTCTCAGCAGCACCCGGGCAGGTCCAAAGACACAACATCCCATTCCAAGCTGGTAGCTGGTACCACATATCTGTAACTTGCTTGGATCTCTCAACACCTCGACATTATGTGCACATCACAGAAATGAGAAGTAGAAATCTTCATGAAAAAATACATAGAGTTGTACACATATGACTTGCCTAGATAAAACAGAACCCTTTGAGTTTTCACACTGAAGCCTGAGCTCTGTCCAGATCACTGAAAAAAAATTCCTTTTTCAGAACTTCAGCAGTAGCAAAGAACCTATTTCAGACTTTAGCCATTTTTAAGAACACCACAAGCAAATAAATGAATAAATTAGGGAAAATATTAACAAGTGATCTATCTCAAACACAACTCCGCACATAAGCTGCACCAAACCTCCATCCAAGCCCATTCTACCATGAAGGAGTAACATCCGGAATACACTCTTTGGTGTTTAGCACACTTAGGGCTAAAAGCTCCTACTTGGGTGGAGGGGAGCTGCGATCAGAGAGCAAAGAGCTCTGAGTCCTAAGCCCAGACCTGTCCAGGGCACAAGTAACTCAGTACAATACAACTGTGTAAGATGTGCAGCATCGAAGTTTTGCCACATTATGTAACTAGCAACTAACAACTTCTCTCACCTATTTTTAAACTGACTCTGCCCAATAATTGCTGTTTATTACTGCTGATTTCTAGCACAGAAGTTTGATCCTTATCATCAGCAAGAGAGCAGAGTTGACTGGAAAATGGCTTTCTCTTGAAATACAGCCTCAGTACTGCTGCTGCAGAGGAGGAGACAAGTGGCTGTGATGGCAGAGAGCTGGGAAATCCCTGATGGAAGAAGCCAGGTCACGTGCTACAGGATCTGCTCAAGGATCACAAACATAACTTTATGGCCATAGAGAGAACTAACAGGTATTGGCTTGTATTTAATAAATATTTGAGACACAGCTTTGGTTCTTGGCATTGTTCCATATGCATAAAACCCAAGAGTTTATAAAAAGACACTGGGATTTCTAGCCACACTGCTTCCCCAAGCCAACAGCAGGCAACATGTCGCCATCTTCAAATGTATCCATAATGCATGAAAAGCTGTAAAGGCCAGAATAGACATTGCTGCATTATAAGCTCTGAGCTATAACACACCAGATTTGTCTGTGGAGTTCCATACGTATCCTGTAAATTGTTTTAAAACGTGCACAATAAAAGTTCAAGTTTTCATTTACAGTTTAATTTTGTCAACAAACCATGATTTATTATACCTACCTGTCAAGCACTACACTACTCCCTTTCAAATATTACAGGAACTAAAATACAAGCTTCTAATTAACTTTGTCATATGAATAAGAGTTGTGCTAAAACTTCTCTCTTCAAAGCACTGAGATTTAAAGTAATAAATATTCCTTCAGAAGTAGGCCAGTTTGAATTTAATATGCACCAAATAAATATTCCCTCAGTTAGATGTGAGCAAGTAAAAAGCTTTGTGTTATGACTTACAGCAGTTTCAGATAAAGAGCTTGTGTGATGGAATGAATCCAGCTACAAAATGATTGCAGTAGCGCAGTGTATTTTTAGCACAGGATAGCACTCATCTCAAAAATAATTCTGAGAATTTTTGTGATTTTCAGATCATACTGTTTTCATCGGGGCCACCACACCTAATAGATTTCACAAATTACTCCTAAAAAATTAATTAGGAAAATTAAGGATCCTTGTAATGAGTCATGTAACTACTTATTTGGCAGAACTACACTCTTATTCTCTTTGTGCAGGAACAAGCATCCAAGTTGGACCAAAGAGAAAAAAAAAATAAAATTACCCATTCCTGTGATAAAACTTCTACATTATCACTACTTTAACAAAATGATCACTTCCAAACAAAATTTCTGCTCATTAGTTTGATTGAAATCTATGTCTGTCTTCACAACTAGTGAACTGTTGTTGCTAGTGTGGAACAGCCTCACCACTACCTTTTTTTTAATTAAAAAGTTCAAGTTCAAAGAATATTTATGAAACAATCTAAAAAAAAGAGTATATAATCCACAACTGAATCTCAGACTTTTCACATATCATTCACCATAAAACTCCCTTCTGTGATGACATCTCAGAGCTAAACACTGAATACAGATACCACTTGGACTACGTTTGCGTTACTATTTTTTCTCCACAGTGCCGTGGCTCTGTAAATGAGAAAGCACTTGTTACACACCTCCTGTTTTACATATACCCCAAAGTCAGCAAAACTGCAATCACTGAGGGCAGCTGCAGGTTGATACAAAGCATGGCTAGACTTGGCAGGCTGTGCTACAAGCCACTGATTAAGCAACGGTTCCACTAAGCCTTCTCAACAAATCCATAGGCATTGCCAAAAAATCAGATCTTTGTTGGAAAAAGCATCTACATCAGTCGAAGAGCAGTGGTAGAATCCTCCAAAGGTCAGTCACGGTCTCTTCTAGAACAGGGAATTATTCAAGAGAACAGCGACTACGTCAAGCCATAGCGGTCAATATTCAGCTTGCTGACTTCAGCAACGATACACTCGTTTTTACATAGAGGGGATCAGGCATCCTCACCAATACACCCACTGACAGACAGTTGCTGCAGGGAGCATCTGGGCAGCTATTCCCAGCCAATACTTTTAACTGCTGTGGGAGACACAAAACATCTGGACAGACTTGACTGATCAGAAAGACAGGAGAAAACACACTGTACCTCTTTGTTTTCCTTTATTTTTCTCGAAGATTGTTATGCTGGCTCAGATCACTTTCTCCCTGCAAGAGATGGTACCAGTTCTGCACATTGGCAATATGGCACTGAGACAATGCAGCTTTCAATGGGGTATCCGCAAACATGCACTGCTAACTGCCAGGGCAGCCCTTCATTTTTATCTTGGTTCTGCTTTCAAAACAATCACATGAGGACTGAAAGATAATTTGTGCTCTACATACTGACGTATGACATCAAACGAGCCCTAATATTCAGTGTTTCCCCTAAAACAGTTTAGAGAGAATCAGTGTTGTGTAAACAGGCGGGGGGGAGGGGTACACACACCACACACCAACCAAAATAACACAACTACAAGTCTACCTTGTTACCAAGTTAACAAACTCAGGAATAACATCATTTAGTACCTTCAGTCCGTTATTACAACCAGGAAGAGGTTTGTAATTTTCAGAGACTGCAGACCCCTGCACTTGTCTCTTGAAGCAGATGCTGTGATCCTGGACAGTGGGGGCTATTATCAAAGTCACCTCACATTTACAGAGGCAACACACAGTTACCAACATGGCCCCTTACTTCTAAAATTCTGAATTTATTCCTCCTGCAGTATCTTCCCAAATTCCCAATTAATGCTGTTTTTTCAAACTTGAAGAAACTTTGTGACACAGCATCTAGTGCTGGGTTTGAACATGTCAGTAGAACAGCTGAAGTGAAAATGACAAGTGGCTTCAGCATAACTTTGGACTAGGGCTTGTGGGTAGAGGTAGAAGATGAATTTCTGGCAATGCTTTTCAGTCCCTTCACAGTCCTTTGTTCTGGGGGATCATTGCCTGTTATTAGCCTTAATCAAGAAATTCAGCTTTGTCTCATTTACTCTTGAATGATTTAAAATTCATCTTATAAATGGAGTATAGTCTGCTGTGATTCAGAGCTGCAAGTCTACATCTATGACAGTAAGAAAGATATGACACAAAGTTCAATCTTAGGCCTGCTCATAGCTTCACTTTTCGTAAATTATTTACCATCTGTTCACAGTACTGTCTATTTAGATGAAGATGATTCAGCCATCCATGCCAGGAGTTACAAGTGGAGATGCTGTACCAAGAAGTCAGACTGGTTTCCACTTCAAGAATTATGGCTTTGTGGGTGCTGCCAGCAAATATAGATGCCAAGCATTTTCCAAACACTTTCCTGAACCTTGATTCAGGGAACAGTCAGCAATTTGTCAATCAGCTCAGTTCGCTGAGCAGCATGGCACACACAGGTCTTCAGGAGGGACTTAGCACACAGGACAGAGACCTGTGCAGAAGAAAGCAGGGAGGTCACAAATTAACATATAGGGAGTCACAGAGAAGGTGGCACAAAGATGCATCATGAAACACCTGACAAGCAAGGAGCACAGCAGAAGTGACAAAGGACCTCAGCAATCCCAGCAAGTAACACTAAATGGCAAGGATCACAGGTGTGTATAGCTTTCAAGACTGACCAAAAGTATCCATCAGATACAATAACTGGATGTGAAGTGTACAGGGGATTTCTAGAAAGGAATTTCATGGACAAGTGGGTTAGTACAAGTGTTTTGGCTAGACCAACAGGAGTAATGACTAGGACTGAGAAGACAGAATTACTTAATATATATTAATCAGAACAAGTTAGCATAGAAATGCCTGAACAAGGAAACACCCTGGAGAAATGGAGAAAATTCAGAATAACCTGTCTGGTGTGGTCCTGAGCCAAATGAGATGCCAAGGTTTCTGTAACACTCTACTTGCTCTGAGAAGACATTTGTAAGGCATTTTACAGAAACAAGACAATATGCAAGATTGAAAAGCCGAAGTTTAGCAGTGAAGAGACACTTACAAATTATCTGCACAGAGATGATAGCCTCAGCTACCATTGATTCAGCTGTGAATTGAAGAAATTGCGTGAAGGTCAAGGGTAAGAGCAAAGGGGACAAGAACAAAGCCTTAAGAAACAACCCCTCCCCTCCCCCCCAAATCATTGGGGAAAGCAGAAATTGAAAATACGGCATCTCATAGAAGAGGAGAAATGTGAAGGACCAAACACGTGGCCATTTAAAATGAGCCTATTATGATTTTTATTACAACTGTCAATGGCAACAGCTGTCCTTTCTGTCCTCAAAAAAATCCCCACATCAAACATAGCCTACACAGCTGAGCTCTTCCCAATCAGAATATCTCCTGGAGGTACTCTGCAGCTTTAGAATGTGGCATCTCCCCTCCCTTTGCCCAGTTATAGTATGTTATTACTAATCACACTATTACGCATCTCATGTAGAGAGCACAACAACAGCAGCTCAGAGGTTGATATAAGGAGATAACACACATCCCCTCAAACACAGCATCATTTTCTCAGGGATTTGTACTTGTTTACTGGTATCCTCATGCTACTTGGGAGATGGCTACATCTGCTGGGTACTGCAGATCTGACCTCTGTGCTGAAGTCTTGTCTGTCGTTGCAAGCCTTTCCATTTAAATAAACATGGTGTAGAAGTGTTCTTCCATCTACTAATTACTGGGCAGAGACAGAGAACAATGCTGAAAAAAGGCACATTATCCTGCCCACACAGGATGGCAGTCGTCACCACCACTCCAGGTTTTCTACAGATAAAAAATTGTACTAATGCAAGGAATCATTCCAGCTCCAGATACACAAACCAGCCTCTTACAGGTCTCGCAATTTCCTACTGCCAACTGGAAATACACACACACACTCCCTCTCTCAAAATACCAACAAAAAAGTGTATTGGGAATATACAGGCACAAAAAAAAATTTGACAAGCTGCAAAATCATAATTGCATAGCAAAATAGGACATGATTAACTGCTGCATATTCTAAATTCCTTTGGGACACTGAAATAAAACCAATGAGATACATACAAGAACAAGGGATTCTACCATGGCAGAGAACAACAAACTCCCTACCAGCAAAAAATTAAGCTCACATTTTAACAATCCTGCCAAAAATAAGATACAAAGAATATTCCTTCCTCATAATAAAAAAAATAAGCAAACAAAAAAGTTGAAAGAAACACTGGAAGTACAGATGCTGAAGAAAATTCTTAGAGCAGCCTGCCACAGGCAAGAAAAAAGTGCCCATGTAAACAGAAAAGGCCAGTAAAAATGTGTATATAGACAGTACTTCCTGAATTAGGGAAAATTATGCCTTGAGTTAGTGGCCTGCTGCCACCCAGATCTCATCAACTGAGCAGCAGAAAAGAAAGCTGGCTTGATAGGAGATGCTATTCTCATTTATGAAATGCTGCTATCAGTACCAAAGTTAATAAAAATGAGCTATGGATGATGAGATTCAATTTTGCTTATGTGGTACTCAAGCTGTGCCAGGTTCATTCAAATGTACAGATTAAGATACTTCCTGTCTCCATCAGCACACAATCCAGAAACTGCATGTCCAGTGTGGGCAAAAACCACATGAAACTATGTAGTTTCTCCTGTGCACACCATTAGGTGCTCCAAGGTAACCCACCAGGGCTTTAGGGGCTGCTGCAGAAGGACCCAGGGAACCCACAGGTCCTGTGTCAGGTTTGCTGACCCTGAGGGGTTGTCTCAAATACCCTACAAGATTCCAAGATGCAGAGCATCTTCTAGAGCAGATTAAAATAAATTTGAGAGCAGCCACTCTCCTTTTTCCTTCCAACCAAATTAAGCTGGGAGTCAAATTGCCCTTCTGGTAACAGCACCTAAGGAAGCCCAGGTGATGAGAAAGTTTCAGGGGTTACAACAAAAACTCCCAGCTGAGTCTGCCCTCTCCACAGTTCTTTGGATGCTGAAGCCAGAGTTAACTATGGCATCGTTCTTCAGGAAGTGTTTCAACTGAACCAGCTCAATCAGTGTTCAGCAAGGATGTGGGGGGCCCAGGCTATATCCTATTTTTAGTGTATGGAGCTACTTCTGGGGTCTTTTTTGTTTGGTTTTGTTTTTAAGCTAGAATCATCTTGAGAAGATGAGGAACACATGAGAATAGCTGTCAAGGATCTTTACCACTGCATTAGAGCAATACCTACAAGTGCCCTCCCAAGCTCAGGGCCCTGCAAGGTGCAGAAGGAACAGCAAGAGACACCACTTCCCTTCTGGGAAATCACTGGTTCCTGGCCAAGACAAGTCATAACCCACAACGAAGACAGGACAAGCTGGAGACTAAACATGCAGAAGAGGTAAGAGGCATTGGGAGGAGGAGGAAACATTAAGGTGAACAGCACCTAACAAAAGAATGAGATAAATACCAAGAAGAAACACTCATTGTAGTAAGCACTTAAATCTATTTCTGATCCTATTCAAAGAATGACAAATATTCTCAGAGGAAATAACAGCTCCTGGCACCACACCCACACATCATTATGCTAAAGCTTTTGCATTTTCTCACTGCTCACATTAATTCGAGTTTTAAAGAAACACAATCTGGAAAATTCAAAACACAAGTTGGAAGATTCTGGCCGTATTTGTGCTCCTGCAGCCCCAGCCAGTTCTCAAGTGCCAAAAGACAAGTCAGCAGGGACGACCACTGACCTGGCTGAACAGAGCTCTGGCTGGAATCCAGGGTAAAAAGGAAAGCTTATGACCTTTGAAAGCTGGGGCAGGCAACTC
Organism: Corvus kubaryi; assembly: GCF_017639235.1. Classification (NCBI taxonomy): domain Eukaryota; kingdom Metazoa; phylum Chordata; class Aves; order Passeriformes; family Corvidae; genus Corvus; species Corvus kubaryi. Next base: position 7,747,877 of record NW_024580670.1, read on the forward strand.
AGGATGTATGCAAGGATATCAGGAGGTTATGCAGGGAGAAAATTAGAAGGGCCAAAGCCCAACTAGAACTTAATCAGGCTACTGCCATAATAGACCAAAAAAAGTTTCCATAAATACATTGTATGTATTTATATATGCAGTGTATACATGTACAATGTATGGTATTCTACAAATACCACTCTAAATGGCCAGACTGTAAAAACATTAAATGAAAGAGTACCTAAACTGTAAATAAATATTGAACTGTTACAAATAAATATAACAGCATTTTATAGTGTTGTTTTAAACTACAGCATTGACAATAACAATAAAACATTTTGTGGCTAAGGAGCCATCTAATGTCAGTGGCACCCTTTGGTAGCAAGCCAGACAAGTTTCAAAAGTTCAGCCCATAATCCTCCAAGCTTAACTTTGTTTGCAATAACTAGGCAGCAACCACTTGTATTACAAATTGACCCATGAGCCCAGCCTATTTCACAGATTACAGGACACCAGAACTTTTCAGTTATCACATCTCATATCAGCCTGCTGAAGTACAGCACTTCCTAAAGCAGCAGCTGAGGACAGCAAGACCCAGGCCTGTCCATAGTATCAAACAGAAAAACTTCCCATGCATCAAAGCCTCCTTTCCACACAAAAATCAAGCACTCCATCTTTAACCAGTTCCTCCCTTAAGTGGGAGGCATCACTTGGATCAGTCTTGTGCCTTCTTTACATGGCAACAGAAGAGGACAAAGGGAAAGGCAAGAAAGCACTCAGGGAGGCCTATTCCTTGACCTGCCATGGACACCCGCTGCTGACCAGAATGAGGCCAATGAGTCTCATGGCAGAGCAGGGCTTCCCCAGCTCATCTCCATGAGCCATTCCACTAAATACAGCAGTGTAATCTACAGAACCAGGTTACACAGTATTTGTTAAATATTTACCATTGTATTTCACTTAGATATAAGCATTTCCAGTGAAAAGTGTGTAAAAGGACAGCCAAGGGAAAATTCAGAGTGGATATACCAAAAGGCATTGCTCCAAAAATCAAAATCATTAACATAACCAGAGAGGTCTATAGCACTGTTTCTGCAGTGCTCCATTTGCACAGATGAAGCAGTGCTTGTCGCTAGTTCCATCTATTCTCTACAACAGAAACACCGAAGTAAATTTCCAGCCTAAAGAAACAAAAATATTCTTGCTTCGTAAAAAGGATAGAAAGAAGTTAATGCAGCAAACCAGTATGAATTAACTTGAATCTTATACCCTGGCACTTGCATGTAAATAAACCTAACTTTATTACGGCTCTTGTGTTAGCACCCAATCTCTGAATACTTCATCATGGATGAAAATGGAAACAACTTAAAAATCCCCATGCACATGATAATAAGGCTTTGCAATGTACCCAAAGAATACATATTCACAGATTTACACTCCTTGTTGAAAAACTGGATACAAAGCTGGAACAACTTAGAATTAAGGCTTGAGTTTTAAGAAGGAAACAAAATCCTCATTCTTATTGGGCTTTTGGGTTGAGCTTTTTTGTTTGTTTAAAGATAGAACTACACTCAGGAATCTGAATTCTTAATACAGCTGTTTACTGATCTAAATTTCTCTATCCTCTCTTTCCCTCCAAAATCATGTTGAAGTAGTCTGTTGAGATCCAAAAGCACAACTACAGTAATTACACTTTGGATGGGACAGAATTTCCTTGCTTTCCTTCTCTTGCCAGGCAGACTTCCTTCTCAGGTGGATCAATTTTTCTCCACTGATCTACAAAATAAAGCTTCCCATTTTACTTCACATTAAAAATAAGAGCAAAACATTCAGAAAGAAATTCAAAACTAGGTCCCTGGAGTGTTTCCCACTCTTGCTACATGTCTTTTTGGAGCAATTAACTATAACCAAACAGTATTTATTTAAAAAAAATTATTAAAAAGTCACGGCATGCTTTTTTTTGTTCCTATCACAGTCAGAGTCCACGATAAACATTATATCTACTCTGCAAGCAAGATATCAGGCAGGGATTTTTTGTTTGGTTTTCCCCTACATTCTTGCTTCCCATGTAGACATTGCTTATTATATCACCTTAAAAATCTGTGCATATGCTGTCACTAACTTGGGGAGCAGAAAGATGTTTCTAGCTCCATACTGAACAACTGCTTCTATAGCTAAATGGTCAGATTTTTCAAGCATACTCCCCCTTCACTTTTAATCATTTTTACTTTGGGGAAGCCACCCAAAGTTGTAAGCAGATTCCCAGCTGTGCCAATATATTCCATGTGGAAGCTCACACTACCCAAGTTCATTCTCAGCGGTACAAGTACTCGCTACACCAGAGCTCAGTGCAAATTCCTGCACATTCTGCAATTCAAATTTCGGTGCAGCAAAACCGCAGACTCTTTAAGGAGCTGCAGGATTCGCAGCACATTTGCAGAGCAGTCCCTGAATTTTTCAGGAAGCATCTCTATTAATGTTGCAATGCTTTTGTATTTTTTGACCTAACACAGCTTTTGATTCCAGCTTAACCAGCAGCTCAAGAACTGAAAGAAAATGACGCTTTTTTTTTTAAGTGAGAAATGGGTTGCTGCTGGCACTTACCTGGAATCTCTGCTCGGTGCTGGCTTTTGCCAATGCCAACTGAGATTCCAGATGGGCTGCTGAGTGTTTTTGGTTTTTAAAAAACATGGCAGCCAATGCACCCATCTGGCTCCATATACAAGTGATGTAGGAAAAGAGATCAAGCTCTACCACTGTAATTGACGCTGATAAATCAGGCACTAAAATTGTGCACAGCAGGGAAGAAATACAAATGTATATACAGATAGAAGAGCAAGCACAATTTGTCTGCATCATTAGAGCAAATGTTACCATTGAGTGACTGCCACCATGCTCCACACACAAAGAAACTTTCGACTGCTGAATCCCTGTGAACTTTTAAAATGCTGGTTCTGGTATTTCAATATAGTTTACAGGAAAGAGTAGAAGCTGAGATGTGCAAGCTTGCCACACGAATAAAAAGCAAAGAACAAATAATAAAGAGCAAAGCAGCAAGCAGTACAGGTTCCAAAATTTACACTCCAAGGGAAGTCAGAGGTCAAATTACATTGGCACCTTGCATTATTTTCAATGGTGCTAAGTTAATAAAAGGTTATATAGTTTTGTTTTGAGACATACTACATTTACTTGCAGCAATAAGTACTTTCAAAAATCATGCAATCGTAGAAAGCCCAGCAAGCCCAGCCAAAAGTGTGTTAATGGCACAACAGATGAAAGCAAAGACTTCAAACTATTTAGCTTTGCACTGCAGCAATTCTCATGCATGGCCAAATATTTCTCACATGTGGCCAGAACAACAAAAAAGTATGGAGCATATTTTGTCATTAACGCAGCCTCTATGTACTCTCTATTGTACATGTCACTGATCTTTGACCTTCAGTTTTGACAATACTTGATATCTGAGGGAGGAGAAGCTAAGCATGTTGTTAGGTTTAACACGAAAACGTCTTTTCTCAGTTGCAAATGCCAGGACTGTTATTTTTCAAAGAACTGAGTTAAAAAAAAACCAAAGCACAATTTTTTTTTAATTAGTTAAAAAACAAGAGGCACAATTTTAAATAACTTCTAACTTAATGTCGCCATTTCGGAGACAGACGAGCGACAAGACTCCTTGGGTTCATGCACAACAGCCCCTTTTATTGAGTCCTCCTTTACTTCTATAGATCTGAAGGTCTGCACGGTCGATCCCTATGGGCTGAACCAGTGGCCACCCGGCCAACCAGCCAACAGCTGCTTGCATCCCCAGCGGCCTGGGCCTGCTCTCCAACAGTCCACACTGGTCAGATTACATAACCTACTGGTCAGGGTACTTACATAATTTCAGTTATATCATTATTTCAGTTATAAACCAGGGAGTTATAAAATGGGATTAATTATTATTGTGAGGCCTTTGGGCCAGCTGCTGACCACCACAATAACTCAACACTGATTTAGTTACTTTAACTTCAGCAGAGTAATTTCTAATTTACAGTGGCAGAAACAAGAGGGAAGTGAGAATAACAGAACTCTGGGGAGGAACATGGACTGAGCACACTCTTGGAGAGGTCTCTGGGCCCCAGTTCACCGTCAAGGTATGGGAACACCCAAGTGTCACAATCCCACAGCTGCCATGCAGGATGTCTGCTGGGTATCAGCCTAAATTATGTGGAGTTTGCTTGCTTTCTCCTTTCCTTGAACAGCTCATTGCAGCATCAATAGAACAAAAAGAAGTCATAGCAACCAAGACACGGAAGGAAAAAAGCCCAGGCATACAGAAATCAGTGGGCATTCCGCCATCCAGGATGCTGGAGCCAGGATTTCATGCATTGTCTCATTCTATTAATATTAAAGAAATAATGAGCACAGATTTACCCAAAAGGACATCTCATTCAAGCTCCTGGATCACTGGCATCTTCTAAACAGTCAGCCAGATGTTTCCAGAAGCACATCCTTTTCATCCTGAAGAACAGAACTATTTCAAGCAGCACCCACTGAAGCATTAACATAGGAAGGTTCTGGCCATACTTCTACCAGGAATCAGATGGGTCTGGCTCACTAAAATGGCAGCTTCCTTGGAGGCTTCATGTGCAGCAACACAGGGGAGATCTGTGTCCAACAGTAGAGACTATTCTCTTCTTTACAGATTTTAACAAAGCACGAAGAAACAAAGCAAATTCTGCATTCACTGAAGGCAATAACAAAATCTCCTCTTTATGTTACAGCTTCCACCTCACACTTAGTGACTAAAAATAATATACTACTTTCCTAGAACCATTGAAATTAGAAACTAAACAAACACTTGAATGAGAAGGAAAAGTGACAGTATGATCAACCCCAGCTGGGAATCCTGCTTCCTCACTCAGGGACTTCTGTCTGCTTTTTCAAATACTGAAACGACGATTACCAGCCCTGACCCTGCACAGCTGTACCTGCCTCACTCTAGACCTCAGGAAAGCACTAAGAGGTCAGGACCTATCCTAAGTTGTTGAACAGAGCTTTTTCTGTCCTTTGTTTTTTTTTTCCTTCCTTTTAAACAGTATTGCTTACTAACTAGGATTCAAGATCACTAAATATAGACTGTTGCTGTATAAAAAAAGACAAAGCAATGTTGAGTCTACTGTCATTCTGACAACTTCAAACATCCTGCTCAGTTTGGACTGTCAGGCCCAGAACTGTGGCAGCAGCAGTATTTAAGTCACATCAGCAACCTTTGCAGTGCTCCAGGCAAAGAGACAACATTGGAACCTGCTGTACCCAGCCAGCTAATTTTTTCTATGTAAATAATATGTTAATAATAACTTACCTTCTGCTAGGTCAGGGCACTGACAATCTATTATAGGTAGACATAATTTCTAGGAATCTCAGCAGAACTTTGCAAAACATATTTCAGTATCAATATTTATCCAAGAAGAAAATTTAATCAATCTGGCATCTGCCTGCCTTCTCCACTTTGAGGTTACAAATGGAGATGCAGGATTTTTTTTTAATTGATTTTTAAGTTGCAGTAAGCCTTAGCTCCTCCTTTGTAAAGCCACCAGGCAATGAAGAGCAGTTCAAAGGTGAACAAGTAATTTTAAATTAAACCAGTCAAGAAATAAAGGATTTCTGCCCCAAATAATTCGTTTTACTGCAAGAGTATAGTATTGTTAATATAATAGCTGTTAATATATAGCTAAAGGTTTCTTCTCCACAGAGCTCACCCAAGAAATCTCTGCTGGCATTAGGAACTCCCTGCAGTGGCTTTGCTGGTTCTACATGAAACAAAACCAGTGAAAAATGTGATGAGGTACCCTGCTCACCTCCCCTGCATGTGTGGCAGGAGGAGGAGGTCAGGGACTTCATGAAGGAAAAAACACATCACTATCTTCTGTGATCACCTTCTACCACTCAAAACCCTACACTCACATGGGTGACACTGGTAGGATTTTGTATCACATGAAAAAAGTGCAATTATCATTGAAAACATGTCTTAAAAGCCTAAGAACCAAAAAAAAAAAAAAAAAAAAAAGGCACAATGTATTTGAGGCCTTTAAGTCTATGTAGGCTTAAGTGTTACTAATGCACAGAGTCTTGATTCAGTTTTGAGAATTTGGAAGTCCTGGACTTTACTTGGAAGAAGGACCCAGTTTTCACCTGATCTGAATGCATAAGCCTTATGCACACATGCAAAACTCCATGAAGTCTTGGTTTTAAGTCTTTCAATAAGGTTTATTTCTAGGGCTCAGACACAGGGGCATTGATTTAATTCTCATTACACAGTATTGCTACTAAAACCTAAAATTAAAGGCCAGAGAAGAAAAATATATTTCTCCACAACATCCTTCAAACTTTAGATGTATATAAATACGTGAAAGATGATCAAATGTATTAGCAGTGGGTGGACTACTCAGGCTTTCAATAGAGCTCAATTTAACAGTGTTTGTACAGATTGAAGACTGAAGAGCCAGAGGCAAAACAGGAACATATTAGACAACTAGGTCAACATTAGCCTGATAGCTGGCCATTTCACTGTGTGAATAAATAGAAATAAGGAGAACTGTTTCAAAGGCGAGATCTAGCAATATCTAGTTCCTGCACTTAAAAAGAACAAAATCTAGCTGAAATGCGTAAGTGCATAAAACTCATCCACCAGATACATAGAAAAGACAAGACTTAACACACATCAAGTCCTTTATGTGATTTCTCTCCAGCTGAGCCTACTTAAGTCATGTATTAAACTATTCATTCACAATTACCAGGACGCTCCCACATGAAGGGGACTTATGGACATGTTAAATATAGTTACAAGCCAGAGAAAACCATCAGTTTTGCAGCTTTTGCTCACAGGAAACAAGTTTATTCATGCACACACACACACAAAACCTGAACAATTAGAGCTACCAAAATCAGTTATAAATTCTGCTGTTCATCACCCCAACCATTACATTTGGGAGCCGGGGGAGGAAGAAGCCTACAACCAGTCAGATTTAATCATAACATCTGCCAAGAACTCCCAACCTTCGATTTCATTCCAACAAGAAGTAACCTTTAAGAAGAACACACAAAAAAAGCTATACTGTTCAACAAAACCCACTTGAAATATTTAATGTCAAAGCACTGATAAATTTAAGAGAAAAGGTTGGGATGTTCCAGGAGCTGCATAAAGCAGTTGAAGCAAGTTGGAGATTTACAGTGTCTGCCCAGAGCTGAGAGATGCAGCATTAAAGAGGCTCAATCCAACGTGCTACTTAAATCCAAGCAAGCTTTGATTTATATTAATTCCTTCTGATTTTAAAGATTCTGTGTCCATCTAACACCCCCTCAGTTCACTACCTGGCTACTTCACCAGGGAGACACAACCAGCAGGGAGGATGCCATGGAGGGGGGGGCAGTTATCCTCAACCTACATAAAACCTGTCAGTAACTCAGCCCAGATACTGGTTGGCTACTATCAAGTAAATCAGGGAAGGGGCAGAAAGAACTGAGTCCAACAGCAGTACAGGACACGGTGACACAGGTGGCTCTGGCCCTTGGCTGCACCTCCTGTGCTGACGCTTATCACAGGCTTTCCCATACCCGCCCTGTAGCCAAGGGGGGAAAAAAAAAAAAAAGCCAAAATAAAAAGTTCTGCACTTTGGATTGTTCATGGAGGAAAGGGGAGGAAATGGGTTTAAAATTACAGAGGAAGGAAAGGTCTGTAGACCAAGAAGAACTTTTTTTTCACTTCCAAAAACCACACAAAGCTGAAAGCACACAGTTCAAAAGAGTTGTAACAGCTTGAGCCCTTCAAGCTTCCTTGCACCCCACTGGAAAAGGACATTCCTTTAACTGAAGCCTTTAATAACGAAGCACCTCCATAAAGCAGTCAAATTTCTATTGGTAATGTATCCGAATATACTGCAAATATTAATTAACAGATGAAGAAGAAAACCCAATACAGTAACTTAGATGGCAATACAAAGTTAGTTCACACCAGACAAGGTCTCCTGCAGCCACCAACAGGTTAAAGGTCAAACACTCTCATGGAAATGTAATGCCACTTGCATTTGGAGGCTGATGGAGAACAGCTAACGAAGCTGATCCAGATTCATCTCCAAATGATTTTACAGGGCTTTTTCCTCCCACCATCATCACATTATATTTTCAGTTTAATTTTGTTTCAGCAATATGCTTCACAGACTAAGATATTACACTTAACATTTGACACTAATGTGTTCTAACAAAGTTGACGCATTAAAAGGATTACACATTTTCAGATTACTGAACAGGTTCCTCCTGGATGGCTGCCGAAAAAATCCTGCAAATGTTCTGGCTCTAGGCTTTCTTGGTTACACCCAGCATTCATCTTTGCTGGGTTGGTGTAATCGGTTTGCATGCCACCAAAGAATCTGAAGCAACTGGGCTGCTTTCACTAGAGCCAGGCAGAGCAAAACGACCTGAATAAATTAAAAAGGTCAGACATCAGCTAATTCTTCTCGGAACACATTGCTGTTTATTCTGGTGCTTTGTCAATTTAGTAATCCAGCAAAACCATATATATGGCTGTTATCTTGTATGTGCAAGCGAGAGATTATTAGGAGGGAAAGGAATTTAAATTGTCTGTAATAACAAACCTGGAACATTCAGAAAGAAGAGAGAAAGGAGAAAGTTACCAGATAAAGCGGGGTTGCAAAACTGAAATAAACGTTTTATGTTTGCTTAGTTTATTTTTAAGCAGCAGAAATTCACATGCACTGAAAACCATTTAACTTGCAGGGACTTAAGTATTGAAAATGCAATGAGAGAAAAGTCACCCAGCAGGAAGGTTGGCACATTTGCCTCCCAGGCTGCTGAAGGAACGGTCTCAGAGGTAAGGACAGGACTGCACTTCTGAAACAGGTTAATTATATATATTTTTTATATATATATATATAATATATATATAAAGAACTTTCCTGAGGGCTTTCTGCATTTCTATACTTGCCATTTCAAACTTTCAGTATTAATTTGAACTTCTACTTCCTTGGGGGAAAAAACCAGGAGTTTTGAACTTAGTCTTTAATCACTTCAGGATACAACCATGTGTTCCGGCAAGAAGTGTTTCTTTCAACTCCTGTATAGGGCAGGGGGGAAGTACTGTTTTGTGTCAGTAACTCATCTGAGAAAGAACTATGAAATAGTTAAACTCACACACACCCTTCCTGCCTCTCTGGGAAAGGAAGAGTGCATTTATTTATGTATTCCATTCAGAAAGCTATATTTGAAAGCTATTTTAAGGCTGCAGACTGAAACGTTCAAGAGGCAACATTAAAGCAATCTGGACAAAAGGGACTTTTTAGCCTGGTGTATCTGCATGGCACCATAGTCTTTAGATGAATTCTATATATATATTTAAAAGATTCATGCCAAAATTAGTGCACAATTGAAACAGGAGCACTGAAAAAATGCACCACCACAACCTAAACTACCTAAGAGTTTTACACCTGTACAAAACTATTCTAGCAGGGCAATCCAATGCTGTTTCAAGTTGTGCTGAAATTTAGAAAGCTCATTCTTGACAGACCTCATGCTACTGCTTCTTCTCAATTAATATTTATGACCTTTTCAGTTTAATTTTGACATACATACATACTGCTTGAAAAGAAGACATTTCTAAAGGCACTATCGGAGGCATGAAGCAGGAACTTAAAATCCTTGGTGTTCGATGAAAATGTCATCAATGGGAAAATGATTCCTTTATACAATCTGGTGCAATGAATCGCTTTCTTCAAACAGGGAGTATTTCTTTTAATGGCACATTGAGTGATCTTGGCAAATCCAATGATCCTCAGTAATCAAGTGATTTTGTTTTGGCCATAAAAAAATGCAACAAATTCCAACCTGACAATTTACATGCCTTTGGTGTTATTTTCAGTTCACAAAAATACCCCAAATCTTGCTTTCCCCTTCCCTCATTCATTCCACCACTACCCTTGTCCTGCACCCTTCTATTCTCAACACACTGCATCAACCAAATTAAAGGAAGCGTACAGAGGTCAAACTGCTAACCACATGCTTGTACTATTGATAAGCAGCTTTTATGACCTATTACAGTAGAGTGAGAAACAACCACAGAAATTTAACTGTATGCTACATATAGACTTTCAGAAGTAGACATCCTCCCAGACCTTTCCAGTAGCTAATCCCCCCCCCCCCCCACTCTTTTACCACAGCAGTTTGAACAACTGTGCCCAACACCAGACTAGAACAGAAACATCTGGGGAAAAAAAGTTGCATTTCTTAAAATATACACTTTTTTTAATAGTCTCAAAAAGCAGCAAATATATTTTTACCCAAATTCTCAGAAATGCTATTCTACACTAAGCACAGATTTGTCAAATTGGTACCCAAAAGAAGCTATAATGCCCTAGGAGGGGACATTTAAAATGAAACTATTTACAGAACCTCAGCTGCAGAAGTCACATTGTACCTCAGCTATCATGCACTTGAAAGCAAGTATTTTATCAATGAGGAACAAACTAAATGCATTTGTTTCCTTGAACTCATTACCCTGCCTGTGAAGGAATGCTTGTCGGATACAGATAAAAAATGATGAAAATTGCAACAAAATTCAACCAGTTAATTTAAAAAAATACATAAAACCCCCCCACACTGCCTGTATCTCATCTCTCTCTCCTCCAACAATGACAAAAAATGTTGTTTTACATAAAGCAGGTAGAGTACCACCATGTAATATCAATATCAAACAAAGCAGTGACCTGCCAACAAGAGGCAGACAGTAATTTCACAAACTATTAAATAATTAAAGATAAGTGTCCAAAGGATTCTTGTAACCACACGGTTTGACAGGTTTCAGGAAGAACGACTTAGTATTTCAGTGCATATTCAAAAAGAAGCTCATGTGCTTTACAAGGTCTCCGCACTCCTGTGAACCTAGTCCATTATAAATACCTGCTCAAAATATAGTCCCACTTTGAGATAACTTACACAGTTGACTATTTGCAGGGCAAACGAATGCTATCAAACACCAAAGCTTCAAGGAGATTAGAGCGCTGCCAAGGTCTGAACTATATCAACAGCTTGAAGTCAGCTCATTCAATAAGGCTTTGACAGTATTACACTGGCAAAACAAACAAACCCATGGTGTTCGCACTGGCCCCGGCTTCCTCTTGCACTGACTCTTTCTACTCATGGACAGGGGAAAAGGCACCTGTTAATTCCCATTTCTAGGGAAAGAATCTGATCCTGCAGCCCTAGGAACATCACAAGAGAGCTGCTGGGCCAGCATCCAAATGTTACAACCCAGAGGGGGATACATGGACTAAGTGTTCTTGCTTTATTTCAAACTGAATTTGCCCCATTTTAGCTATTGCTCCCCTTGTACCCCTCCTTCTTTTCCAAGTTTTCACATGGCAATAAATCAAATGTCTTACAGAAATTAGTGTGTATCATATCACTGTGTTTCAGTCAAACATGCAGCTCCATAGCAGAGAGCCTGACCGGATCCCATAGAACAGCAATGGTCTGCAGGAACTACATTGCTGCCTCTTATTTACATTATTTATTGCTTACTACATCCACCTTTCCTTATTTTACCTGGAATGGATCTCAGGTTATCACTATCATCTATATTTCAGCCACCTGAAAGCAAGGGTTGTTCTATAATCACCTCCCATTTCTCAGTGACTTAAAATGTACTGGGAGTCGTTAGTATTTTACGGGTGTAAACTGTTATCTGAAAATGTTTATCCCCAATAACAACTGTTTAATGTTGTCTTTACCTACTGGAAAAAAGTTATGTCATTATTCTTGCAATACGGAAACACAGCAGCTGGTTTCCCTCTTAGTACAGAACAGACATTCATTTAGAATCATATAGATGAATGAATATTGGCAAATTTACCATTCTCACTAATAACATTTCATATTTTGGTTTGTCTTTGAATTCAACATATTTCTTCTCATTAAGCATAAAGCAGTTGTCCAGTACTTCTTAAGTGACACTTACCTTCCCTTACAAGTAGTTTTACTGCTGCTGCCTTGTTTGTATTTTTTTACAGTAAGTTTCCCCTTTTTATTTACACCTTCTAGTCCCTCTAACCAAGAATTTTCTTTTGAAAAAACATACATTCATGCTCCTCTGGAAAGAATGCTTGGTTTTGAAGGGTGCACAACAAGGCATTTGAAATGGTTTCCCTCTATTTCTGTTTGCATTTAGTTTCTTCCCAATCGCTGAACACTTCATCACTCTTGAGTAAAGAAATAACAATCCTTCCAAAGCCTTTGTGTACTACTATATGCGTGTGTGTATACAAACACACACTCAACATCTCTAAGGTGGGTTAACATTTTATTTGTACATAAACTTACTGGCTTCAAGCTCACGAGACTTGAAATTCATATACACAAGTGGAGGTGTTCTTGCCTAATCTCTTTTCAAAGTTCAGTTTCATCTTCAGCTGATTTGCAAGAGGCTGGAAAAATCTGCCTTCTACCTCCTCCTACACACTTAATAGATTTTGTCTCCCTGGTTTTTGTGCTCAAGCACTAAAACAAAGAAACCAGACATTGGAGTACCTGTGTTCTCAAATGTCACACAGTACACAAGGAATGATGTACAGCAGTCAATGTTTAGAAATGCAGCCTTTCCAAGCAAACCTAAATTGCCCAGGTTCCCTTTTGATTCAGTATCTCTTGGCTTATTATTTCTATTTGCAAGAATCTGCTTCCTAAATTGCTGAGGATTTATGTATTGATGATGAAGAAACTTTTTAGAGTTATTAGAAGAAAACTGCAGGCAGTGACAGCAAAGTTGGGAGCTGGTGAAGTTTTGACCCTCTAGAACATAAAAGCAATATATTGAACAGCTTATATTCTCCACTACCTGTAACAAGTCATTTTACCTACTGTGTGGAGAACACTTTCATTCTTGGGAGAAGGCAGAATCTCCATTTCTATAGCTCATTAGTAACCAATTTCCATAGTTCATTAGTAAGCAAAAGGAATGTAAACTGACACCTTGAAAAATTGTTCTGTGCTTAGTAATACACTGCTATTCTTTTCCAGGGTTAAGGCAAATATGCACAGTACGTACACTTCAGATTTGCATTTCATGAATTTAACACCAGTGAGGCAGAACAAAAATAGAATAGCTTTATTCATCCATGGAAGATAATACATTAAGTTCTATCCTTCCCTAGAAAACCAAGTACTTCTCCATCAGATTTTGGACATTCTAAGCATTTGGGAACGCACAAAATTGAAATTCTTTCCTCTGGAAACTGTAGAGCCTAGAAAAACACATAATGTACTTAGTACATCATACTTTAAAAAAAACCTTCCATTAGAGCTCTCTGAACAATTGCTAGTACAAGTAGATTAAACCTTTGAGCATTCCTGTGAAGAACAGAAGTGCAGGAAAGATTTTGGGGTAAAAACAGTGCTGGGCATGACTATTAGATTATCTTCTATGGACCATACATCCATAAGAAATTAAAAACAAAACAAACTGAAAAAAGTGTTTATAAAAATCCCCCATGTTTATTTCTTACAAACTTCCCTTCACCATGTAACTATTTCAGGGTATATGGGTTCACAGAAACCCACAATGCAATTCAGTGCTATTTCAGCATCAGAGAACACCAAGAATGTCCCCACTCAGTACAGCTAATACCTGCCCATCCAAAGCAAACCACCTGTCAGTGACTGAAGCAGTGAAACCAGGGACAACTCCACTGAATTCAGCAGAAATGTGCCTGTTTTGGCTGATGGTAAATTTGATCAAGGCTCTGTGTGCAGGCTCTGTATTCAAAGAGCTGCTTATGTCAGCCTATCACCATGTCCATCTAGCAGCCACAAAGTCAGTTGCCCTCCACTGTAGAAGAACATACATCAATACATTTGTCCCTCTGTTCTCTTGAAAAGTACCCAAGCCAACAGGATCATCACTGGTAGCAACACACCAAGCCATCCTGTCACTTTAAGGAAGTGATTCACAGCATATTGTTATTTTAAAGTTGCTCATCCGTACCAGCTGAACCAGACAGTTTTTCTTCTACCACTTCCTAGCAGTATTAATAATTATTTGAACATTTTAATAATCTCCCCTTCACTTAGAAAAAAATATTTCTGCTTATAATGGTCCTCTGAATCCTTAATCTTGTCTTCAAGAACATTATCTCTTCTATTAGTATGATGTGTGTGTGTATATGCACAGTCATTCAATCATTCATTACAATGTTTAGCTGACTGTTCTAGAGGCACTCCAGAAAGGCCCAGAAATAGCTGACATTTTCAGGTAAAGTCATTTCTTGACACCATGATACAACATGATCCATTTGATGAAGCAGCTAAAAAACTGAACTCATTTACTTCTGTAACACTGCTTAACACGAAGCCTCACTGAGATCAATTTCAATCTGCCATTTATTACTACTTCAAGAACTCTACATGCCTTCAGGAGAATCTACAGTAAACCCTTGCCCTTTTTATCTCCTTCATACCTGAGATCACAAAACTAACATAAGTCAGAAGCTTTAAGAAGATACTGCTTTCCTGTTGACTCAGATTGCTTCCAAGCAGCTTTGCACACGAAGGTATCATTGCATTACATCACGGGGACCTTTTAAACCTGCAGTACGAGGCAGCATAATGCATACAAAACTGCTGGAGAACAGGGTTCATTTCAGCTAAACACTTTGGAGAGTGTCTTCAGAGGAAAACCTTCGTCTTCCTCTTAATAGATTGTTACCATAAATGTTTCATGAACATAATGTTTTATGTGGGTGCTATGTAAGGAAAAGATAAAAAATACTTGCTACTTCCAGTAAAACAACTGAAGCCCATGGGCCATTGAATAAAAGTATACAAATCAAACATCTGCACATACATAGATACACTATAAAAAATATTCCCGCTGATCAACCAAAACATTACTGGGCTACTGTCTTGGTTTAGAGAGAAATTTTAGGAGAAAATGCCCTGGAATGAGCATTTCCTCTAAAGAGAAGGGCTTCGATAATCCTGTTTGCCAATGAGAGAAATGAATACCAGTGGGTGAAAGTGAAAAAAACCCTATTTAAAAAAAAAAAACAAAAAAAAAAAGGGTCCCCGCAAGGCACAGAAAAGGATTTAATAAATGCTAGATATTGAAATTTCAAAACCTTCACCTCCACCCCGCACAGGCTGCGTGGCCGGGAGGCAAAGATGCAGCAGCCCCCTTCGTCTCAGGGCAGGGGAGGAACAGGAGCTCACGCAGCCGCTCGGGCAGAGCAGATGGGAACCTTTCTGGCCTTGGTCTCCCCCTCACAGCAGGTGAAGCTGGTAGGTTTTGGTGTCTTTTCTTTTGCTGGCTTGGTCTTTCCTGGGGCTTGGACCGTCCGGCACAGCCCCCTCAGGCTCCCGAGAGGGGAGGCAAAAAAACCAAGCCAAAACAGTTCAAGGGAAAAAACAAAACAAAAAAACCCCAAAACCAAAAAACCAAAACAACAAAAAAAACCCCCAAAAACCAACCAAACAAAAAACCCCCCAAAACCACCACAACAACAAAAACCAAAAACAAACCCAAAAACCAACTAAAGAACAAAAAACAAACAAAAAAGAAGAAATTAAACGAAAACAAAAAACCAAGTAAAGGATCTCTGCTGGAGTCCAGAGAAAAAGGTGGGGTGAGAAAAACAGCAGCTTCTTGCCTAAGCAAGCAAAAACTAATCCAACAAAAGGAGCAATCTAATGTCCTGGTCCACGTGCGCCCAGCACACCCTGCGAAGACTTTGAACTCCGAGGCTCCGGCCCCACCCCTGGTTCATCTTAGAGCTACAGCAGCCATTTCTGGGCATAAAGCAGACGATTAGGGAATA
Source organism: Corvus kubaryi (assembly GCF_017639235.1). NCBI lineage: Eukaryota > Metazoa > Chordata > Aves > Passeriformes > Corvidae > Corvus > Corvus kubaryi. Next base: position 7,763,713 of record NW_024580670.1, read on the forward strand.
GAGTATCATCATAAAATCACCCCAAGGCAGCTACACTGGACATTCCATCTTATTAATACCGTATCACCAAAACACTTCATAATAGAGCTGCAGCACTGTGAACCTCTACAGAATTGCAGGAGAGAGGAGAGAAACCAACCTCACTCAGAACAAACCAGAGACTTTCACAGGACTTGGATCCAAGAAAATTTGGATGCACTGATGCGTCAATTTCCTTGCCTTTGCAGTATGTGAAAGGACATTTGAACTGTACATGCAGCAAATTGTAAGAGGAACACAAACATTTTCCAAATCAAAAGGGAAACACCAAGCAATAAATTGCCTACTTGGCTTCAGAAAGAATAGTTTCTTATAGTTTTTGGGGAAAAAAAATAACAGTAATTTACTTGTTTAGTGAGAAACTTCTCACTTTCACCATTTTGGCTCCAATTTAATAACACATTTAAAGAATTCAAGAGTTAAGTTCATGTTTAAGCATGTTCCTGAGTTAAGGCCAAGAAGTTAAAATGGGCTGAGTCAATGTAAAAAGAACACAGCATTAAACCAAAGGCACTGATGGCGGCTACCTCACACACCCAGCTGGGTACAGAGTATGAAACCTAACAGTATGAAGTAGGAGTCTCTCCTACATTAGCTAAGAGCTCCTGCTCCAAAGTCAACAACACGATGGTTCTAGCCACACTTACTTGTCTGTGCCTTGAGCACAAAGTCAAAACATCACACAGGCTGCCTGCAGGCTGGTTTTACCTGTGAGTTCTCATGGCATCCATCAATGCCTGCAACTCTGTTGCTCCTGAAGGAGCCCCACAAACCCTGTGTCAACTACACTTCATAGCTGCTGGCACCTGGCCTTTCACAGCACTCACTGCACTGGGGTGAAACTGCAAAATGACTTTTTATGGGGTCACCTCCCTCTGAGATTAATTTTGTTAAAGGTGCAAATCTTTCAACCTCAACCTGTTCTGTGATATTACAGTTCAGGTAGTTTCAGACCTCTGCTTCAGAAACATGAATTACTATATCATGGGAAGAAACCAGCCTGTTTAGAAGCCAATCCTAAATTATGAAAAACAACAACAAAAAAACCCTGCCATCATTCACAAAGGAAGGAGATAGGGAGAAGGGCTGCTCCTTAATGCTATTTATAGTGCTGCAGTACTCCAGGCTCTGGAGAGATCTGCAGATGTTAACAGGGGAGAAGTCTCTACCCCAAACCGTTCGCCCAAATGGGACGTTCAACCGACCCAGCCCACTTGGTTCTAAAACAAACCAGCAGCTTCCAAATACTGATATTTAAACAAACCAAACCCCACCCACAGCCCTCTGAGCTGCCTGGCTCTTTTCTGCCCTGAGCTTCTCAGGACAGCAAAGCCAATTAAAATAAACAGATTTATGATGCTCACAGTCTTTTCTGCATCAGAACCATTCATGGAGTGCTTACAAAAAAAAAAAAAAAAAAAAGTACAAAGGCAGTAAGGCCTGTAGCCAAAACAGCTGAAGTTACACTGCAGGAAATACTTGAGGGATCCTGCTCACAATGGGCGGTTTCCTGCGGCTCCAGCCAGCCCTGCTGCCTGCTCTCCCCCAGGACAGCCCCACAAGGGCTCCAGACCATTAAAGCCAAGCTCTTGTTCAGGAAGCTCAGGCTTTAATCAGTGGCACGATGAAAACAGGGGCAATATTAACTACAGGTAAATCAGCGCCCTGTTTTCCACACATGCTCCCTTTTTGCCTTCTGCAGCTTGAGAGCAGATTCACAGAATGTTCTGCATTGGAAAGGACCCACACAGATCATCAGATTCCATTACACGGGCATGTGTACGTGGGCCTTTGCATCTCAACCAATGGCTGCAATGATTTTAAATGGAAAAAATTTATAAAAAGGGATATATTTATAAAGCCAAAAGCACTTTTTCCCATACTCCATAATTACTTCTATTCATACTTTTAAATTATACAACATTTAACAAGGACTATACTCTGGTTAAAATGGAAGGCAGTTTAAAAGTGTGACGTTCACTGGTCCAAAAAAAGAAGGAAAAAATAGAAACAAGATGAAAACAAAGCCAAAAATCCATCCACACCATTATCATTATCCTGTCACCACCAGTTTATTCTGACCATATAAACACTGGCATGTCATTCTTTTGCTTTCACAGGAGGGAAGACAGAGCTACACTGAAATCAGAACAATACATACTATCATAAGGCACATAAAACTGTACCCAGGATAAAAAAAAAAAAAAATCTGCAGTCCACTGGCAGCCCCAAATTCAGACTATAGGCTGCTGGGGATTGTCACACAGGTACAGCTTACAGGAACACAGCAGCTAACCCAGCAGCTCAATGTAATGCACAGTAGTTTAATCATAGTTGCACTGGAAATTCTTCAGGGCCAGATCTGTACTTACCCAGACCAGGTGCAAAGTCTCTCCTACATTTGTTGTGCTACATAAAGCACTCACTAGGTTGATACTACAAATCCATACATTTTTAAGAATTATGTCAAGGTACATTTTGCTTTCATTATTTCTTAACTCTCAAAGAAGCACTACCCCAACCATTTTTTCCCCTCTTAAGAAAATAAATCACAGCATCCCATCCTTCCCCTATTGAAGTCTGTGGGAACAGGCTCAAGCTCAGATTTTGCATACTTTTATTTGCCATTAGCTAGTAACTCCCACACAGAGTGAACCTGGACTACTTTCATAGTCACCAGCATAAATGTTTTGTCAACCCACAAAATTGCAGAAAAAAATGAATGAATGACCATTACAAATCCATTTGGGCTACATTGTTATCATTTCAGACTACAACCAAATCCCATTTTCCCTTTGCAAATTCAATTTCCATCAATAGCCCCATACATCAGTGGCTGCTCATGTTTGTGGACTCATTTTTTACTTTAAAAAAAACTGAAAGATTACTGCCAGTGTACAATAGGCAAACTGCATTTTCAATTCCCAACACATGTGCTTCAGGAAAAAAAAAGAAACACAAGGTAAGGGGAAGAAATGCAAATGACTGCACTGCTATCAGCTGTATATTACCCTAGTGGCATTACCACACTTCATATCTCTGGTTGCACACTTCAGAGGGGAAAAAAACCCCATTACATTGCCATTCAAGTAAATTCTCTCATCATTTTACTGAATATTAATTTACTCTTTAGGTTTCTATTATATTTACCCAAAACCAATCAGGGATGTGTCTTTCTACATATAGAGTTTTTTATCTAATTTGGCAAAAATCTTCCCCTGACCAACATGGATAACAAGCTAGATTTCAGATGCAACGCTGCTTTCCAAGTGACAAGGCAAAAAAATGCAAAATGAAAAAAACGACCCCCACATATTGAAAAGATTGGACAACTGTTTGGTGTGCCAAACCTCTTCCACCCGTTCTGTGGATAATCACAGAATGTGATGTGGTAATCTGCAAGAGTCAAAACTCTAGAATTCTCAGAAAAAAAAATTTATTCCATCATTATTACAGCTACCAGTACCCAGCACACCAAGTTACCTTGCACTGAATTTCAACATCTGTGCTGCATGGATTATTCAGGCACGCATTAGCTGGCTGCTTCTGGTAAACACTCATTTCATTTGTGATGTGCTGCACTGCAACAGAACAGCTCTTGAGGGAATTAGAGCAGGCAGGTAGCTCCCGCCAATCATTTCAAGGGTCCATTCTCACACCAACAAACAGAAGATTCAGACACAATGCCAATTAGTGCTAATTGTAGTTTTCTCCAAGTCCCTCTGCAACCAAAGATGACAGAGACTTCATACGTGCTTCTTAACGTAAGTGGCAACGCTAATTTTGTTCACTTCAAAATCCTTTCTGAATGCAGAGTTCTAAGCTTGATAAATAAGTTTACCAAGTTTTCAAATGGAAATAGTACCTCTTTTCTAAGGAATCCACTCAAGTATTTTTCTCTACCTCAGTGTCACAGCTATCTGAATAGGAAATGGTTGTTCTGTAGGTTTTCACACTGCATTTCCCTAAATAGAAGACTGTGAATCTTCAGAGACCTTGACAAGAAGAAATTATAAAGTGCCATACTTTGGTGCTGCACACAGAGCCAAGGGACCTTCTCCAACAGTGGGAGCATCCAGTGCTGCTCAGAACAGGCTGTGTCTGAAATACCCTTGGGACACAGCAAAACAGCAGGGCTGCTTCTGCACACACCTGGAGTTTCTTTGCGTCCAGCAGCATCATCTTCTTTCTCTCCCTGGCTGTACACACTGCTCTTTGGAGCTGTAGGAACCCTCCCCCACACATGTAGAGTTTTTGATGTCAGAAGCTGCTCACTCAGGTTCTCCTTCCTTCCCTGGCAGGCAGGGATCTGCTCAGCTGTACCAAGAGCTGCCCACAGCTTCCTGAAGGGCCATGTCAGGTAACCACAGACTGAGCACAACAGAGCAAAATCTTGGGGAGTTCAGTTCAGGTCAATGCTGTCATGTTCATCAATGGGGAACTTTAAGGGCAAATGTTAGTGGGGACAAACACAACCTCAATTTCTCCAGTGAAGTATCTGTATCATCTGTGAAACTCACAGTAAAATATAATTATGGCTTAAAGAGGACATTTTGGAAATAGTTTCTATACCTCAGTTTCACACCAATCCTAAAAACACCAAAATCAGTCTAACAAGATTCCCCAACATACATCCATCCAGAGCCTTTCAAGCAACATATACAACTGAGGACTAAAACTCCGTTTGCTGCCAACATTTCATGCCTTAATCATTCTATGTTTAAATACACACATCTACAAAACAAATCTCATGTCCACAGACCACAAGCCTTTTAAAAAAAACCAAAAAAACAAAATAAAAAATGTTAACAATTAATTAAACCCGTTCTCATTACCTCAATTTCTATCTGCAATTACAATCATTTCCCATTTAAAATATCTACCACATTTTATTCTTAATTAAAAATTACATCCTTGCAATGAACTGCAATATAAATTAACAATTCAAATATTATCTATGCAAATTTGTTAGTCCTTTGATTTTTCCTCCATTTATGCAAAGTCATGTATAGGTTTATTTTTATTAAGCTTGTATAACTTCACTCAACATCTTCTATTCTGAATTCTACACATATTTCAATCCAAGGATGCAGGAATAAGTTGTAAATTACACTATTTCTTTTCAAGTCCCATACCATTCATTTAAGAATCAATATATATGTGAAGAGGTGTCTTTCCTAAATAATTAGAAAAAAACCCCTGTAATTTTAAGATTCAAAGGCATGTTAAGTTTCCAATGGTTTTGACAACAGCCATTTCTTCAGGCCCTGCTGTGTAAAGCCATTGGAGAAATTGCTGTAATACAACAAAACCCCATCTTTAAATTAGCTTTGCTTGCACCCAGAGCTCAGTGACTTGACTCCTCAACATGACTCCCTGCCCTCAACTCTCCCACAGGCTCCTCTTATCCAATTTGGTTTTATCTCCCTCAGCAGTGTTTTGAACTTTTATCCCAGATTTAAAATTTCTCCCTCCTTCATCAGCCAAGAGCAAACTCAGATTCTCCAAGTGAACAAACCCAACACAAAGCATTAATGCCTTAGAACATGAATTGTTTGCCAACAGTGTCTGTTGATTTCAAAGGAATTCAGCAACAAAATAGTACCAAAATGGTAACTTTTTTCTAAGTTTCAGCACCCACTTTATATTGAGAAAACCCAAGAGTTTAAAACCCATTTAATAAGAGTATCATTAGAATAATATATTCAGAATTACACACATACCAATCACTACCTTGCCCAAAGCTACTCTTGCACCCCACTCCAGCAGGAAACACACTGAGCACAAGATCAGCTGGAACTGTGCCACACACATACAATGAAGGGGGATTTCTCAGCAAGGATCAGCCAGCTCCAAGAGGATGCCTGTGACTCCGTGTTCTGGCTTCCCTGCCAAGAGAGGGCATTCTGCAGCTGGGAGAAATTAAGGCATCATACAGTAAGTTCTCTTCAGCTGTGTGGTCATAATCCGAGGTTATTCAGAATGGCAATTAGCTGTGCATGCTTAGTAAGGGAGCAAGCAAAGGTGGCCAAGATGCTGCACAGATAAGATCCACACACAGACTATCATTACAGACCAGAAGATGAATTCTTCAAGGTCCAGAGGGCAGTGCAATGGCTTTAAACAGAGTATATACTTATGAGGCAATTAGATGTGTCAGTGTGAGGCATAAGAAAAATGCAGCAGATTGCAGCAAGATCTGCAGTTTACAAAATTACAACAACAGATCTTGAAGTCAAATTATACAAACACAATTACACAAATTACATTGTAACCTTCAAAGGAAGAGGTCTTCATTGTATTCCAAAAGCCTCATTGTGTTTTATTAATAAATTCTGGCAGGACAAAGTTTGAAGTCATGCATTTATTTCAGTATCTAGTTTAAAACCCCCTTTATTCAGTGATCTTCTTCTGTCATAATCTCCTTATCTAATTTAAACAGAGTGCATTCTCTTGCTCTGAGTGTAATTTTCATTTAAGTTGTTATAACTTGTGCACAAAGGAATATGTCAGTTCACCTCACCAGCTAATACATTCTCCTGTGCTATATGCAAGCAAAAGCAGCCTATTTATATATCCCAATATGAGACTCACTTTTTTTACAAAAAAGGACAGATAGCATCAAGCCCCACATAGCACACCTGGGAGAAGTCACAGGACATTTTTACACAAATATTTATTCTTCTTTCTTTCTTTCCCAATCTGCAAAGACTGCTTGAAATAAAAGCAACCAGAAAGGACTACGATCTGAAGTCTTCTCCCTCTCACTCTTTCAGAAGAAAGCACATATGAAGTCTGTCTCCCCCTCCAATTATGTCATTTGTTCTCTGCTAACTCCTATCCATGTAAAAAAAAAAAAAAAAAAAAAATCCTTCTATCCAAGATTGTAATTGGAGGAGCTTTAAACAGCTAATTTAACCTTGGGAGGATGTTCATTTTCACTGAGCATATCTCTCCAATCTACAAAACAGACAAACCCTTCCTTTCACCTGAGCATGCCATTCTTTAATTGTGACAGCACTGTGAGATAATGCGTTTCAAATAGTTGATCAACCCAGGGGGAGTACGAATGCCCAAATATTTAACAGACAATGATGCCTTTTAAAATGAAAACTCAGGCTTGTGAGGATGGTTATTGCATGATCAACAGCATCCCAATACCATCACACATAGACAATTTATTTTACACACCAAAAAGAACTGCTTTTTCAGAAGGTAATCAGTAATTAGCAGCTGTATCATTTTTGATCTGTCTCAGCCACTGCATATCAGTTTACCAGCTCACAGCCTTTCTCAGAAGAGATTATCTGATTAAAGAGAAATGGAAAGACTACTGCTATTTGTCCTCTTTGAAAAATTCCACCAGCTCAGTGTCAATGCTGATTTCATGATTATGGAACTCCAGAGTTTCATAATAGTTTTTGAAAAAACAGATTTCTCCTACAGCCAACCTTAGAGAAGCTGAAAAAGTGAAGGTGCAGCTGTAGCATCCCCTAGGTCAGAGAACCTCAGGTAATACTGAGGAAAGGCTCCTTTATTCTGAAGTGTAGCATGGTCTGATAAGACAGGTGCATCCTAAAGGAATTCAAGCCATTAAAGGAAAAAAGATTCCCTGGAGAATATGCACCTTCTCTTCTTCACTGTCAATGTACTCATAACTCAGCATTGCAAGGCACTGGGACCCCTAAGTACATCTGCTGGCATGATAAACATTGCCCAGAAAGATACCAGAGTCCTCCCAAACACTTGGATCCACTCAGTTCAAACTGTTGCTGTGCAGCACAAACTTCTCCTTATCTTGCTTCCCAAGCAGACAAATCAGGTAGGCTGGCACCTGCATAAACAAACAACTCCCAGGTCAAGACGGCCTGGCTGCTCTCTCACTCTGTCTTTACACAAATTAAAGCAGGAGGAAGTCTGGCATTTGATACCTACCTGAGCTAAGCTCAACAAGATGCAGCACAGAAGTTGACCTCGTCCTTTGCCACAAGAGTGAGAAGCCCTCCTGTGTCAGTCAGCCTGGGCTGCATTTACCTGGGTATACAACTGCTCATCCTTGTGCAGCAGGTCTTGAAAGCACCACCAAATACTGTGCCAGCACCCTGCTGAGCCAGAGTCTGGGAGGGAGAAAGCACAGCTACTTCCTCAGAGCTTCTCATCCAAACATACATCTTCAGCATCCACATTAACCAAACCCTCAAGCCACCCTCACTCAGCTGGGAGAATGCAATGAGGAAATAATTCCACAATGTTTCTTTGACCAAAACAATCTATGTCGCTGAATTCAAGGACACAACTGGATGCTTTCCCTAGTGTCTCCTTACTGGCATGTTTTAGCATCACACAAGACACAGGAACATAAAGAGCCAGGACAGACTGTGTTTTATGATTATACTGAGATGAACATGGTCCAAATAGTTCAAGTCTAATTAAATTTAAATGCTTCTAAATCAGGAGTGATTTTGGTCAAAGGAGAGCAGAGGAGTCTAGTTTGCCAGTCACAGGTGTGATGTGTTTACACTGGCCTTCACTGCAAGGATGGAGTATCACATACAACTCTTCTGTAGCTGTCACATCCAACCCCAGAAACTAAAGCTAGAGCAATTCAACCAGGTTCGATGTCCTGGAACCGATGAAAATGCAGACTGTCATCTGAGAAGTGCTGGTTACACACAAGCCAACTTAATAAGGTATTTTTAGCAGGTTTGTTCAGCTTCATCATCTCAAAAAATAGCTACAGCCCAGTCCATTGGTGCCCTTCTCAGGGATATGCGAACATCAGGAGACACTGAGGTCTTCAGGGTCAACACAGTCCATCCCTCTTCAAAGCCTGCATTTCTTCACAGTAAGGTTCAAACCAGGACACCAAAACTATCCTGTTTGAGATCCTACAATACAAAGTCTCTCAGAATCATGGTAGCATTCAGACTTTTTCCCTCAAAACTGTCATCAGATCCTTTCAACTCTTCTATGCTTGAGCAAATCACCTGTGATCTGACATACTGTGCCATGCAATTTCCTTATAATCATCACTTGCAGAATTCTCCCATGTTCCACAGTGAGAATTCTGGGCCTCACAAACACTCCTGGGATGGCACTAAACAGATAGGAACTGGGGAAGGAGTAGCAAAGAAAAATATTGCTGAAGTTTAGATTAAAATACATATTAAATTGATTTTTAGAACACCAATGTGTATTTTACACTGACTCTCTTGCCACTGTTTCTACTGCTTTTCTTGAAACACTAAAGAAAATACATTGTTGGCAAAATAGAGCCTAGACAGGAAAAGGGAGAAATCTGGCTGTGAACATGATTGTTCAAATTGCTTGTTTTTAAACACTAATGCCTATGGACACATTTTTTGCAATGAGGAAGAGCAGTGAAGGAACAAGCTATCTCCACACATTTCCCCTCCATGACACAAGCTGCCCAAACTGATGAAGCAACATGTAAACTATAAAACATCAATGCCACTGTAGCTTTTCAGGGAAGAAACTGCAATGAAGCATCATTGTCCTCTATCAGCATAGCCTGTGGTAGATGAGGTTTTTTTTGTCAACATTTTAATAAATCATTCACCAGTCAGATTTCATCTGATGCTGCACCATTACACTCAAGGTAGAAATCTCCACTGACTGAAGGGGGACTTTTTTCAAGACCAAAACCAATAGTCCTGTGTAACCAACTACCTGTAATGTAGCCCTTCTCCACCACTTCAACCCTGGTGCAAAATTAACCGGTGCTTCCAGTTTTTATTTGGACACTTACAATTCTGGCTTCAAAGCCAACAGAAAAGCAGTAGCAAAAGACACTTCAGCCAAAGGAACCACAAGGCCATCTCCCTTCAGTATCACCCACCTAAGAGGTTTCTGCCCTATAAAGCAGCCTCATTACTTGGTTGGACAGGACTATTCTTAAAAAAAGAAAGCCAAACTGATTTTGCAATGGTGTCTCTAATCATGGATTCAGACACACAATATGAATCCCCAGTGAAAAGTCAGTTCTACTCTACTACTACAATATCTGCTGAATATTTGTTCTATTCCACCTACTAACTGCTTTACTAATGGAAGAAACCTATCCAGGTATATAATTCCTAAGCTTAATTATTATTATGGCAGTATTTAAAAGCAGTTGTATTCATATATATATATATATATATATATATATATATATACACAGCAATACATAGCAACTTAGGACCTTAGGAGTGCTCAACAGACCAGACAATGACCCAAGGGGATCAGAGCATCCTCCTTACCAGAGACAATAAATATCTGAGAAATCAGGTCCCAGTGTCTGGAAAACTGCTCCAGGCCATCAGCTCCAGCAGGATGGACGACACAACTACCTGCAGCCATGATTCCAGGAACCAAATTCATCCTTGCAGCCCACCTAAGCCCTGGACAGCAACCACTGCCTGAGTGTAAGGGCCCAGCTACACCGGAGAGGGACAGGGCAAAGTAAGGAGTCCCCAGTCCCAGTGGGAGGATTCCTGCAGATGAGAAGCAAATGCCTACAGCAAGGACAGCACAGTGCTCAGAAAGGCAACACTGCACCTTGTGCTGAATTTTGGTTTTGCAGCAAAGGAGAATGACACAGGAACCCACATGGCAAAGACAATCAGAAGAACCACAGACCAGTGACCATCAGAGCAAGTCATTAGTGGAAGACAGACAAGAATGAAAGGACAAAGGAATAGCAAAGCAGCTCTCTAAAGTTATTGATAGTTCTGAATAATATACAATTCCTCAGTCTAAGGTATTTCCATGACAAGCTGCAAATATTAAAGACACTAACACTGCATTATTCTTACAGTCCAGCCAACAGGTCTCTGGAGCTCTTTTTTATTATATATCCAAACCCACAGCATTAGCTCCTTCACAGCCACCTCTGCACCACTTCAGTGTCATTCTGGAAGGCAGGACAGCAAAGCCATATCATAAAACACAAACAGGTGAGCAGGCCTCTCACAGAGCACATGTCTGAAGACAGCAAGGGCAGGCAGAAAGGTCCAATTTTTGCTGATGCTGCTTGTATCAATCACAGCAAAAGTCAGTGAAAGGCACCAAGGGGAACACTGGATAGTTCATCAGCTTTCCAGAGCAGACAGGACATTACCCCTGGCTTTGATCCTTTATTTCTCTCAGTATTGCATGCCCCAGACAGCCAGTAGAAATGGTGTTCACCAAAGCCATGTATTTCATGTTCACCTCACCAATAAAGAACACTCGCAGTAAGGCCCACACACTTCAACATCATTTCCAATGAATACAACTGAAAGCAGCAAACTCCAGGATGGCCTTTACTTCACAAAAAGAAGCAAAAAGGCAAATCAGAAGCAAGGAGACTGTAAAAATCAAACTGTAAGGCCTATGTCTCATACTCAGTGTACATAGTTTAGAAACACCTGGTTTTGCAAAGAAAGAGAGCACTGCTTCATTACATAAATGAAGTGCTCATAGCCTCAGTTCAACTGAAAGCATAACTGCCAGGAACATTAATAATTATGATCTGATCTTCAGCTTTTTAGCAAGTGAACTTGTTACTAATAGGGTGCAAATGAGACAAGCTGGAGTTGTTACTCATTGATAGTGTGCATCTTACAAACCTCATCTGTCTCTGCACCACTGTATTTGGATCATGTCTCCCAAATACAGAAGTGAACAGGGGAATGCAATTTCAAACAACAGGAATGAAGAGGCACTGATCAAGCTAGAAGTCAAAACTGTACAGCGTGAAGGCTTAATCAAGACTACTGTGAAACTGTAAGACTCCTCAGAGCCAATGAAAAAAGTTAATTTTCTTCCTAAGTTGGTTTTCACCTTGGAAACTAATTGTTGAAAGAGAAAAGGTCACACTGCTTAATAGCATGAAATAGGGAAAACAGTACATGCAGATAGTGTTTGACATGAAGTATTAATTACCCTTTTGACAGAGCATCTGTTTGTGCTGTGATGTATTACTCCTTACACTGAACCATGGCTTGGGATTCACTTATGATAGGTGTCACTAGTGTGTGGACAAGTCACTTTTACCTTACATCCCTGGATCACTGTATCCCAGGTTTGCTCATATATTTTTAAACACAGCTGGTTTCTTGGCACACAAACATGAATTGCTGTGTGGTTTTAAGTGATTAGCTAAAAAGAGATGGCTTGCTGTTTTGTTACCAAATTCAAGAAATTCACACACAACTCCTATGCTGCCTCCAAGGGCGAAGGAAATGTGCTCTTCATCACGTCATCTAGTCACTAATTATGTTGTGTTCCTACAAAACACTACTTTAGCTGTTAAAAGAACAGTCTCTTCCTTTGATTACCAGGGTAGCCAGGTCTGCCTTTTTTTGCCCTTGGTTTGCCCTCTTCCTTAATTCATAAACATATCTGAATCAAAGCAAGCAGAAGGAAAAGAAAAGGTGAGAGAAAAATGAACCCAAGAAATTAGAGTAACAGGTATCTCATAACACTTAGGCACTTCAAAGGAGGGTCAAACAGGAAATGAGATTTAGACCAAGCAAAAGGTCCTTGTACTCAGAATTAAGAATTCTAGGAATTCTTCAACATTTCTTAAATTACAAGAAGCATTAAGCAAGATAACAGCAACCCAACAAACCACCTGAAAAAAATACAGGCATTTACTTTTCCAGCAAACCACTAAGGATGATCTCCTACACCCTGTGATCAACTCACAAGAGCAGCAACACTTCCTCTTTTGGACATTTCATCAGAGCACTGCCTTCAAGTATTTTCTCTAATACTATGTTATGGCTCACCACTGCCTTACCTGCGAAGCCCCAGCACTGCTGCAGTGTGAATTCCATGTTGAATTTTACTCAGGTTAATTGTTATTGCTGGCAATCTGCTGGCTGTGGGGTAAAAGCCAGCTGACAACACAACAACAACTTCTTACATGAATTGGTGTAATGCAGAAATATCCAAGCCAAAGACTGAAAGCAAAGAGACCCAGACTCTGCTTTTTCCACTGGAAGTCATCCCTGCAGAACACTGCCCAAATGTACTGGGGAAAGCCTGAGCTACTGTGCCAATGCAGGACTCCAGCATCTCAGTATTCACTGCAGCCCCCAAGATATTTTTAAACTACTTCTAACTGCCAAGTATTTTTTACTGCATGTATTTCTCAGTGATGACTTAAAGTAAGTGCTTATTTTAAATCATATTTGACATTTTGTTAGGTACAGTGGAAAATAAACCAATTCCTACATATGCAAAAATTAGGAATTAATGAGGCCTGGCAATTATCTTGATGGAAAGAACCAAGTGACTTAGTTGAACAAACAGAGACTCACTAAAAAGAAGTCTGCTCTAGTAGTTAAAAAACAAATGAAATTGCTTCTTATTGATTTTAATTTAGGTTGAAACACTAGCTGTCTCTCCAACAAAGCCAGAAATGGAAACAACTATAAATGAGTACAAGATGTGATAAGATAGACAGATTCTTAAGCAATCTAGTATAGAGATCATCTCCAGTTTAGACAGTAGTTAAAATATGATATCATATGTACGGATCAATAAGTAAGTTTGCATTTGTCTCAGCTCCAAAAGCCAAAAAGCTATGTTCTCTTTTCTTTAGTGACTCTAAAATGTTGTCCAATTAAGCCCTACTGGTTTTTTTCTTACGGATCCTCTAGATTCTAATTTACAAATAAAATCAAGAGAAGCAATTAAATGTTAAGTACTATCAGCATGTTTCCCCAAGTGATGCACATATGGAACAGAATAGAAGTAGTCCAATCTTGATACAGAAGAATGGGTTACAAATTGAAATACATTCCTATTAACATTACTCGCAGGCTTCATGCTCTAGCAAGTCCCAGAATCAGCACCATGCTGCCCATCCCTGTACAGCACAGGAGCCTGCACCTCCGCTCTCCCAGGCTGCAGCAGCTCTGATCCACTTGACTCCAGTCTCCAGAGCCAGCACAGACACAGAGCAGGGGCTCAGGGTGCACAGGAAGAGTGTGTGCAGCACAGAACAACACTAGAAGGGACTTTTGGTGATGGTCATCCAGCCCATCACATTAAAGGCTAATTAAAACCTTCCTGGCAGACTGCCTGGTCACTCCTCTCTGCTCTCCAGACAGCATGCACTGCCAGGGCCTGCCCAAAGCACACCAGAATATCAGGATCAATCAAGCATGATTTATGACCCTTTCAGCATGCCAGAACTTAAGCCAAGATTACCTGGTAGGTACAGATCAGGTCTTAGTGTTTTTTGTGAAGGCTCCTGTATTTGGAAAGCAGGTCTCCCTCTCTCCTTCAGCCACAAAGATCTCTCCACTTTCTCACCTACCTTTTCAGATCCCAGCCTCTTCCAGATAATATTAGCTGGGGGAGAAGGAACTGTTTTTTCCTCATTTGATATATGATGCTAATCAGACACAATCAAGGTAAAAAGCTAAAAGCATCCAAGGGATGCCACCCTAATGGAAATAGGGTCACAGTAACAGAGCAGATCTAAATTCTTGCAAACAGCTCAATATCCAGTCCTCCCACCAACTTCCAGCAGAGGAGAAAAAGAAAAACTCTCTGCCAAAACCAGCAGCATGACTAACAGTAACAGTGTGAGGGTATGGATGGCAAACCCTCCCCCACAGTCCTAAGAAATCTACTGCCTCCTTGGGATTACATCCAAATTGTAATACCTACTCCAAGTTTCTGATGAAGATCATCTCTTATCCACAGCTCTGTCCTCACACAAGGGTGATAACTGTGGCCAGAAGATCACAGGCAGGTTCAGGAGCTGTGTGAAACCTTCAGTGTACAATGTCTGACGGAAGTCAAAGCCTGAGTTACCCTCTTTAGATAACTCCACATCATCTGGATTGTTAGAGGATGCACTGATTGCTACTCCCTTAAAAACTCCTGGGCTTGAAAAGGAAACAAATGAAACCAGAAGAAATTATCTGAGACACTAAGACTGCAGAGGGCTTAAGCCTTTCTTTCTATTTCTAAAATTGCCATAATAGCAGCATTCAAGCCACATTTAAAGAAAAAAAAGAAAAGAAGGAAAGAAGATGAATTAAATTCAAAGGGTTTATTTTAATAAAATTAGAAATCGTAAGAATCGGTGATCCAGGCCACATCCACTGAGCAGCAGAGTATTTTGTTCAGCACTGACTCCAATAATGATCTAGAAGTCATACTAGGCAAACAATCAACATGAGCTTCCTTGCTGTGGCAGAAAAATGGGCCACTGAAAATCCCTGGACAAACAGAAAGGGCAATAGCATTGCACATACATGATATGAACAAGACCAGTGTTCAGTTCTGGTGTGCACCTTTCTAAAGAAAAAATGAAAAAGAAACCCGGAGAAAGGCCAAAGAAAAAAGATTCTGACAAAAATTATTCAAGGACTGGATAAAATCTCTTGGCAAAGGGCTCATAGGGTTCAGGTCACTGGGTTAATCAGGACATTGTAACATGGTTATATCGTAATGTGCAAACACTGTCATTTTAACAAAATACCAGAGGGCTCTTTAAACTAGTAGAGAAGAGTGAAACAGATAAAAGACAGTTATTAAAGTAGTTGTATATTTGTAGTTTGATCTTCAGTAATTCAAGCACCCCTTTTTTTTGGTGACGTGTTTATTTTGGTAACTACTTCATTCATAGAAAGAAGTTTAGTATACTTCAAAATGGGCATCAAACAAATAATTGATTTCAAAGAGACAACTGGCAACAATTCCAAGAACTGATGCATATGATAAAGCATCCTCCAGAAAGCCAGAATTTTAATGGACAGACTGGATACCTCTGCTTCACCACAGGCAGACTCATATTAAGAGCTGGTTTTGCATTTCACCACACAGTAAAACTTTCCAAGAAGTATAAAGACAGTATTAAAACAGCACCCCTTTGACACAAAGCCACCCTATGGGAATATTGACAATAACAAGCACGGTTGTGTTTCAGAATTATGTCATTATGAGGGTTATGGGACAAATCCTCACCTGAAAGCTGCCACAGCAACAGCAGCATCAGTTGTGCCATGACAGCATGCAGCAGCTGAGGACCTGTCATTGCACCAAGAAAAGACATCATAGAACTTGCAAATTTTACACCCCCAGTTTGCAAATATAACAATGAATTAATTCACAGTAAACAGAAGGGGAGCACTTTTCAATGCATAAACAATGTAGTAAGAAACAATTTTAAAAGTCACAGTTTCTGAAACTGCTGTCACTGAGCACAAACTTTTAACACTTACTTAAATAGCTAGAACTGTACAAAGGTGTCACTTTGGAAAACAAACAGTTATACAGAAACTATATCATCTGATGCAAAACCCTTGGGCAAAGAAGGAAAAATAAACAACTAATTTTAGAACCTGAACACTCCATTAGCAATTCTCACCAATTAAAATATGATGCAACTGCTGTCAACAGGCAAATTTTAGTTGTATTTTAAGCATGGATTTAAATACAAAATACACAAGCTACTGCACTATAACAATAATAAAATCAACTACCTACAAGTAGCATGGAGGCCAACAAGAAGAGACATTCAAGTGGTTCTCTCTGCCTATCTAGTGAATGGATGCAGTGTTTAAGAGACAGACATGCTGCACAGTCCCTCATTTTTACTTTGACTGCAGTAAATCTATACCATAATCTCCATCAGTCTAAAAGCACCTTAGTAATGTAAATGCTAATGAAAATCTATCAAAAATTTAATTCTTAAACTCACTTTTGACAGCAATGTAGATCTGTACTTAATTATTTGAAAGCAACGAGGTATCTCTTTATTGTTTCCAGGGGGGTGGGGAGGGATGGATGAACACAAGCCTCCTGCTGAGGCCACTAAACTGAGGTTTATATAAACAAGTATCTACCAAAAAAAATTCACTAAACTTGCTCTATAAAGCTCTTTGTAAAAACCTATTTATTTTGAGAAATGTATCACTAACTTCACTACCTCCAATATATATAAACCAAATTCTTGTAAAATCCAGAGGGGGAAGGGGGTGGGAAGATTATACAGGGCAGCATTTCTAAGCACACCAAACTGACACAATGGCAGAGAGTGGTCCTCAGCAGTGGGAGTTACTTCAGGGACATTCTTGTTTCAAAGAAAAGAGACCAAAAGAAAGCCATTAGCTTTCAGCTGAGGACCATCAACAAGGGTCAGGACAGAATTGCTTCTATTTGCCTCTGCAGTAGAAAAATGACTTATGCAGTGTATTGGCACAACATTACCATCATATCCTGCTTATTCAGTGTTCACCTCATATTACACTGAAGTCCCCTTCCACTCTGGGACAATCAACACCGGTCATCAACCAGCCTGACAAACTCTCAAAGGAACTCCAGGTCTAAGACTTCAGACTACTAAAAAACAATAATCCAAATAGCAGATACTTTTATAGGAGCAAGAAAAGAGCAAGGCACTGCTTTGGTCAAAGCAAGTATTATAGCATTTCCTACATCTCTTACAAGCCTCCTGCAAGAAGAGAAGATGGAAAGAGTGAGGTGTGGGAAAACTGAACAACTCTTCACTTTGCCTTCAAGAAGTTATCAGATAGCCTTCCTTTCCTGTCAGCAGAATAAACTGACTCCCAACAGAAGAACTTTAACAGCACTCTGTCGGGGAGACAGGCACATTTTAATTCAAAAAAAGAGAACAAAACAGCTGCCACAAGACCAAATAACATCCTGCATTTTGCTTCTAAATACCACTGCAGCTCTTCAGGGCTCAAGGTTTCATTCATTACATTGCTGCAAGCAGAGAAAAGTGTTTTTCAAAGGAGCTTTCCCAAGCTAAGCATCCAAGTCTCAAAACACCTGGATTTTCTTTAGCAAGGCCCCCAGACTATGAATTTAAAGTCCCTCGAAGCAGGCACTGGACAGGATAAACATCTATCAGGCATCACTGCAGCATTTATGCATAGAGAAACTGCAACACCCACATCAATTGAGATTTTATGTGCCTGTACTGCTGGCAGGTGCATGATGTGGTCAAGTTTTAAGTTCCAGAAAATAGTTCATCACTATTTAAATGACTTAGTAATCAAGAACACTAGTACTTCAACTCCCAAGCAAACTTAGAGATGCATAATAAAACCACATTTTTAAAAAAAGGGCCATACACTGACTTCACTTTAACCACAGTTCACTTGAATACTAATTCAAATTGCTGTAAAGTGAGCCGTTCAGTGTAGCAAAACACATCTTACAGTGGTTGCATGAACTCCTGAGCTTCCTTACTGCCCTGTGCCTTCACTCCTCCTCCTGACAAGGGGTGAGTTTATTCCCACCACTGTTTCCTCCAGCCTCTCAGTAGTAATATCAGGGGAAAGGAAAAATGAGACAAGATCAGCAATATCCGTGGAGTATCTCAGCAGCATCATTGCTGTGCTTGCAATCTGCACCCTAATGCATCTGTTCACTTTCAGGGTGGGAAGAGATTCTGCTTAGGCCACAAATATGTGACAGCTCAAGGCATAAAGCTGGAATCTGCTGTGTCGTGGCAGCTGTGCCTCAAGAAGACGAGTATACACTGAAAGGCAAGCATTTGGAGACACAACCAGTGCAGCCCAGATTCATTCAAGAGGATACTTGTCCTCACTGAAGTGGCTGAGATCACGTTGGAGTGCTGGAGGACCTGTTAGCACCACTGAAAGAAAGAAGCCAATTCGACTTGTCCTGGTCAAGTAATCTGTACCCTGCAATACAGATAATATGTTCATCAGCACAGATACTGAGTAATGGAAAAATTAACAGCACTCAAGGATCATTTTTCTGTGCTTTTTTTTTTTCTCCAAAGGTTTATTGACACACAAATATGAAAACTAGTTGCTTTCATCAAAAGGTATTCTCTAGTTGGGCACCTCCAGTTGGCCACACCCCAGGTTCTTCTGCTTAGGATGAAAGGCTGCATTAATGTTCATCTTCCTTCTCTGCTTTGCTTCCAACTCATGCATGTGTTCACAAAACTGATACTCCCTGATGGAACTGGGCTGTATCTGGCAATCTGTGAAGTTACGTTCCCATCAACCTGTGCAAGAAGATGCAGATCCACAATTTTGACTTGGAGGAAACACTGACATGAGCTTACCTCACGAAGAACGGAAAACTTGACATTTAGATACCTAGAGCAGCAAGCAGTCCCCAGAAGGAATATATAAACTGTAAATTAACCCATATGGTGCATATCTAAATCCTCAGATGACTACGTATTTTTAAGAGCATTTGTCTGATGAGATTCCACTTCCTAAAATACTTAAGAATTGTTGTGTAGAATTAAAGTAGCATGGCATATAATAATAAATAACTACAATTCCATCAACACACAGGAACAACTCTGATCTTTAAAAATGGAAGCACAATAACTTGGGCGAACAGAAATTAGCCTCATTTTTTCGTAATTTCTCCGATTAAAGTTATATATTAGTTAAAATAGTGTCATTACTAGACCCTTAGGCTTCAGAGCACACCATGCCACAGGTTCATTTGGCTGCTAAAAAGCAGCAACCAAATGATTAGCACTTTTTTCCAAGGACAGTTGAGATTAATAGTTTGAAGTCATTTCCTTAATTTAACCATGAAACTTGAACATTTAAATTAGACTCAACTAACATTTATTTCAGAAAAGCATAAGTATGTTAGTCCTTGAGCACTGATTATAAGATGGATGGAGTCCTCACTGTTAGCTGTCTTTTCTGTAATTGGAAACAAATTCCAACTATTAAATGTACAGAACTTGATAACACTACAGCCAACACTTGTCCTTGCAAAGACCCAGAAACCACCCTACTGAAATCAATAGGTGAGTTTCAGTAATTTTTATGGTACCAAGCAGGATCTATTTGTTCCACAAAGATTTCCAGTGTGGATGCAGGTGGGATGGGTGAAGGACACGGCATCTCTGTGCTTGACTTACAGAAGCTCATCACTAAGACATCCTTTTTCTGAACAGGGTCAGAAATCCTTATACATCCTCCTTTCCTAGACAAAAAAAAGAGAGGGTATGGGGATAAGAGAACAATAAAAGAAATCCTAACTCATACACATAGGCAAAAAATCCTCCTTGTTCTTCCAAGCACAGCAACATCCCCAGCCTGGATACACAGGCTTTGTAGATATTGCAATATGGCTGAGGGAATTCCAGTTACGCTCAAACTGTGTTCATTTCTTTTTTTGAATTCCCTTCCTTCTGTGATGCCTCTTCTTCCCTCCCAACTTTGGGAAGTCTCTTGCTCTGCCTGCTGGGACAGACAGCTCCTGTGACTACTTAAAGACTTCTGAAAGCCAAGTCCAGGCGCTGTTAACCACAAACCTGCTAAGGAATAGCAAAGCTCTCCCTGGAGTCTCCCCCACAAGAAGCAAATCACAAGCTCAGCTCCTGCAGCGTGGGAAGGCTCACTTGACTGTCTTTATCTGCAAGGACTCCATTAGCAACTTCCTGTAACATAGAGCATATTTTAAAACAGCACTGAAAATAAGGGATAATTAAAATATACAAAGTGTCATCTTCATAAAAGCCACAGGACTAAATAAAGTCTTGGAGGGCCCTCTCCTGTACATTCCGTATTTCTCTACGTGCACAATGCACCTTCCTCTGCAAAATCTTTACTAGACAAAGCCAGTCTTCTCTGCACCTTTAAAAATATCTGAAGTAGTATTTGATTAGCTCATAAGGAATAGCTCCCAGTATAATTTTTCCTCCAAGCAGAAGACAGTTATATGCAAAATTAACTCTCAGTTCAGATCTACAAAGACTCAAAATCCAAAACCCATTTAGGCAGTTACCAGGTTAGCAACAATTTGATTCATTACCAAAGAGCTAATCTAGACTAAAGAAAATTACTTTCATTTATGCACCCAGCCTAAGAAAATGCTAGCAACTGTCATTCCTTACACAACAGGATTGTCAAACTAACAGCTAAGAACTGCACTAATGTGTACTTTTTCCTTTACAAGAAGATATTTACTCTCTCAGCAAAGCACTGAGAAATCAGATAGTAAGGATATCACTATAATGCTAATATTTGTGTCTTACTGATTTTTGGTACTGTGAATTTAGATTAATGAGCAAACAGACCCCATGGAAACAACCTCTCTTACCTTGTGTCTTGGCTTGATTTATTAATCAATGCAATTACCAGTGACAAGCCCACAGAGAAATGCACTGAACAGTTCAGAAAGAGGAAAACCTCACCCACACATTTTTTTTGCCAGTGACTCCTTTCTCTTACTGCAACCAAAGGAACAGCAACAAAAATACCTACTTAAACAGCTAAACCCTATTACAACACTCCTAACAAAGAAATACTGCAAAGACTTATTTTCTACATGGTTCATTTATTGTTACTGAACAAACAAAAGAATAGCCTTTATATTTCCTCACAAAGTAAAGTGATTTGCAGGGCAGAAAACAAGTAGCGACCTCTCTTCTATGTAAAGGGAGCTAGATAAGAGGAAGAGAGAAGAAAGATGTTTGCAAATTAAAACCAAGCTGACAAATACCTTACTTCTTTAATCCTCTCAAGAAAATCCTGTGAAAAGGTACAGAAGCATTTGTGGTAGGTACTAACTGGTTAATATCTGACCGGGATTCCCCACCAACACAAATTCCAATGATTTGCCATTGGATGTTGTCAGCACCAATGTCCTATTATAGTCCACAGAGATCCTCCCTGCAGCTTTCCTGCCTCGGGCATCTCTCATGTACGG